>NC_048915.1:5863226-5893574 GCF_011077185.1 Oxyura jamaicensis
TCCCATCCCATCCCATCCCATCCCATCCCATCCCATCCCATCCCATCCCTGACCCCATCCCATCCCACCCCACCCCACCCCACCCCTCAGGCCGGCACATACGTGTGTAATACTCCACCAGCTCGTGCAGGCTGCTGAAGGTGACGCGGGGGGAGATGTAGTACCCCCCGTTGTCCATGTTGCGGATCTTGTAGTGCTTCACCGTCTCGCCCTGGTTCTGGTCGAAGTCCCTCACTGACAGCGAGTAGGAGCCTGGGGAGGGGGGCGCGGTGTGGGAATGTGCCCCCAGCACTCCTGGTGCACTTCCCGGGGCGGGAGGTGCCGGAGGTGCCGGTGGCACCGGTACCTTTGGAGGTCTCACTCTCCCGGATGAGGAAGGAGCCGTGCGTGTTGCCCGAGGCCAGGAGCTGCCGCTCGGCATCCTTGCGGCTGAGGTTTTTGAAGAACCACCTGGGGACAGGGGGCAGGGTGAGGGCTGGGTGGTTACAGGTCACGTCCACCCCCCCGTGCTGAAGCCCTTCCATCTTCCCCCCGCGCTGCCACAGCTCTGTGCCCGCACAGCTGCTCCCCAGTCCCTACTCACGGCTCGGGCTCCAGGCTGTTCACCATGGCCACGAAGTTGTAGGGGATCAAACCCTCCTGGCCCGTGGTGAGCGACTGCGCCCTCCACCACTCCCCGCTCCTGCAAGGACACGGCCACGTGAGTCCCCTCCGCTGCCGGGACCAGCGGTGGCACCAGGGCACCGACCAGGGGGGACGCGGGGACAAAGAGGACCCCTTGGCGCTCACTCACTCTTCCAGGATGCGCAGCTTCTCGCCCTTCTGCAGCCCCAGGTCCCCGTCGTGGGTGGGCTCGTAGTCATACAGGGCCACCACCAGCTTGTCTGGGGGAACAGGGGCAGGGTGGAGGCAGCGATGGGGGCACCCACAGCCACCCCCCCTCTGCGGCCAGGCCTTACCCTGCAGGGGGGAGCACGGCGGAGACGTGGCCTCGTAGGACACCAGAGGATCCCGCACCTCGGAGCCATTGCGGATCAGCTGCTGGGCAGGGACAGGGGGGCCCGTGAGCTCAGCCCCCCCACAGCCCCACGCTACCCGTGGGGGTTTTTTTGGCTGCTCGCCCCCCCCCTCACCTGGCGCTTGCTGTCAGGGTCGATGGGGTAGTTGCAGTGCTCACAGATGTCGATGTTCTCAATCCAGTCGTCATCGTAGTCCGAGCTGCAGCAGCAGCCCATGGTGGCTGCACGGGGCGCGGGGCAGTGAGCGCAGCCGTCACCCCCCCAGCCCCTCCATCCCCATCTCTGCAGCCACCCACCCCAGCCCTGCACCCATCCGTCCCACCGCCCACATCGCTGGGCCCTTCCTGCACGCCCCTGAGGACGTCCCCCGGCTCTGTCCCCAGCCGTATTTCCTCCTGGTGCTGTTCTGGCTTTGGTAAGCACGGAGGGTGATTTCTTTCGTGACACCCCCACCTCGAGCACCAGCCCCGGTGCCCCGCGTGGGCAGAGGGGGCCTTCGTGTCACTGTTGCCTTCCTGCAAAAGCCGGCAGAGCCCGGCACTGCGTCACATGGAAATGGCAGCCCACAGCCCTGGAAAAAGCTCTTCTGCAGAATCCCCCACACCCACGCCACCAGGATCTGCCCCCTCCCAGGCCCGGCCCCAAACCCGCTTCCCCAGCCTCTGCCCAAGAGCTCGGGGGCTTCGGGGGCCCCACGCGGTTTCTGCAGGCGCTGAGCTCTCGGAACCTCCACCGGGAGCCAGCCAGGTGTCCCTGCCCCCGAGCCAGCGGCCACTTTGGCAGGCTCTGGGGGGGAGCTGTGGCCTGTGGGCAGGCAGTGCAGCAGCGGTGGTCCCCGGGGATGGCTGAGCCCAGAGCTGCCTGGCTGGGGGTGATGGCCACCAGCGCTGCCATCACTTTTTCTTCCTCGGTTTCCCGACCAGGAGTCACGGCACAGCTCTATTTCCACAGGCACAGCTCTATTTTCACAGGCACCCATTAAAACCTGGGGTGCTGCTGGGGAGGGCAGCGCTGCAGCTGTGCACGGTGCTTCGGAGGGGCACGCACCCACCGTGCCACTGGGGACACAAGGAATGGCCCTGCAGGGGTCCCTGGGGAGGGCTCAGTGTCCCCCGGGTGCCACCAGCCCCAACCACCGGAGCCAGCTGCCTGCGGGAGAGAGGCACAGCCCCATGTTGGGACACCAGGAGCACCCTGCGCTCGCCTCCCCGCAGCGGGGGCAGCAGGACGGGGGCAGTGCCACCCACTTGCCGTGCCTGGGGGAACACAGGGGACATCGGCACCATCCCCATGGTGCCACCTTGGGGTGCCCACCACCACGGTGGCTGATGGGAACAGGAGACGAGTGACTGTGGGGAGGAGAGGGTGGACAAACAAGCCCACCCGCACCATGTCCGGGGCCTGGAAGCCGCCCTGGTGCCTTCGGCTTCCGCTGCCACCTCTTTGAGAGCGCTCTCACGGCGCTTTGGCTGCCCACAGGGCCTGGGTCATGCAGGGCACAGGCAAGGCCCCAGCAATGCCCTGGGACAAAATCTGGACCCAGACCCAAGCCCGAGCCTGGCCCCATGGAAGAAAAGCCCCCACGCTCCCAACCTGCACGTAGCACTTCAAACGCTTGTCTACCAAAGGCGAGCGGTGCCGGGAGGTGTTTTTTCCTTTCTGTGAGAAGCTGGGGTTCAGAGGGAGGTGCTGCTATCGTCGTTTTTTTTTCTTATGTGCTCAAGCCACAGCGTAATTTCCACCGAGCAACCGTTTCACCTGCTCGGTGCGAGGGCTGTGCCGCATCTCAGGGCGTTTGAAGTCAGGTTTTGTGCCTGCATCTGTGCAAACGAATTTCTGCTGCGAAGGTTGCGTGAGAGCGAAGTGTCGGTGCCCCTGCCCCATGCCTCGCCGTGTCCCCTGCTGCGTGGCTGCGTGTGCACGGGGTACATGAGCAGCCCCCGGCCTCCTCCTGCTTGTGCCAGCCCTTCCGCATGTGCCTGTCCGGCCGGGGCTGGACGGTTTGGTCACGAGCGTGGGCGGGCGCCAGCAGGGCTGAGGCTGGGCTGGCCCTGAAGCCGGGTGTCCCCAAGTCAGCTGTGACCCAGCTGGACGCTGGCCCCGCACCTTCCCGAGCCTGGGGAGCCAGCCCGGATGCGCCATCATGGCAGGCAGGGAGGTGTTTGCTCCAAAACAGCACCGAAACCAGATGCATCGCTGCCTGAAACCATCCTTAACAGGGCCGCGATGGACTGCGATGGACGGCTGGGCGGACAGGGCCTGGCGCTGGGGACAAGTCGCCCGTCCTGCCCTGGAGATGGGGGCTCGGGGCCAGCGCTGCGAGGGGAGAGCGCTCGCACCCCGGGTGGGCACAGGGCAGTGGGGCGGCCGCTGTCACCCCGGCTGGGTGGCTGCAGCGGGACGGGGAGCACGGGGCTGCTCCCCGTGTCACCTCCTAGCCCCCTGGGCACCCATGCTCCCAGCCCCGCAGTGGCAAGCCCCCATTAACACCTCTCCACAGGGCCACATCGGAGAGCACAACACCCCCTGCTCCAGGCATCCTGCAGGTCCCGGCACCCATCCAGGGGCGCACACCCCTGCCCTGGCCCCCGTTACCTGTTGGCAGCGAGGCGAGGACGAGCCACTCTCAGACTCCCATGGCCGGGCAGCAGCAGTGACGGCACCGTCCCCACTCACGTCCTCTCCATCACCAGTGGACACGCGGTGACCGGCCGGCAGCGCAGCCACGACCCCGCACGCGGGCGCGCGCTCCCTGCTGCCGCCGCCGCTGCTCGCTCTTGCTCGCCGCCTGCCCTGGTTTCCTGCCTCATGAGCAAACTCTAGAGAAGCTGGTTCGCAGCTCGCACACGACCGCAAAGAGCTAGTGACAAACCCTGAAGCTTCCTGCCAGCCCCAGCTGGGCTGCGCGCGGGGGGTCCCTGCTCCGGGCGCCCCCAGCCCCAGGTGGGCGAGGGGACACGGAGGGACACGGAGCCGTTTGGTCAGGGGGAGCGGGGTCCCATGAGCTGGGCATTGCCAGCGTGGTGCCAGCAATGGCTGGGATTTTGTCACCCACTGCCCAGATGGCCCAGGCTGCGTGAGCCCCCTCGTCCCCTTTGCAGCCCACACCCCATGCTCGGTGCCTGCAAGCTCACAGTGCTGGTTTGGGTCATGCTGGACACTGTGTGGGCTGTGTGACACTGCTCCCACCCACAGCCCTTGCTTTGGCTGTCACCACTGCGTCACCCAAGGCCTCAGCACGCCGAGAGCCACGGTGCCGGCCAGGCTGGGGACAAAGCTAAGGGGACACCTTGTGCCCCGGCTGTGCCACACCACCAGCCCTGGGTTTTTGGAAACAGCTCAGAGCAGAGCAACCACAAAGCTATTGTCTTGGCTTCTGCGATCAGACATGAAGCCACAGGTACCTGCCGGCTGCTCTGCGGAGGCATGGGCAGGAAGCCCAGCCTGTGCCGGGGGGGAGCTGCGTCAGCGGGGGGAGCGCTGCGGTGGCAGCACCAAACACAGCACCCACCCTCAGGGACATTTCCCAGGGGCAGCCGAGCAGCCCCGTTCCCATTGTGCTTGCCAACACCAGGGGTGCCCCAGGCGAGGGCTGGTGTGCCACAGCCTTGGGGGCATGTGCAGCTCTCCCCATGTCCTGCTGCTACCCGGGGAAGGGGAAGCAGCACCCAAAAAGGTCCCTGAGGCACCCCCCATCTTCCCTGCGACATCCCATGTCTCCCCTGACATCGCTTGCGAAAAGCATTCTGTGAAAGTTGCACCCCAGCCATGGCAACTTCTTCTGCCAAGGGTTTGGTGTGGATGGAGGAAGGGAATAAGCAAAAGCAAAGCCCTCCGGCCTGGCCAGCACCACCCAAGGCCCCTCTCCTGCACCAGGGGCCGGAGTCGGGGCAGGATGGGGTTGTGGCAGCCCCGAGCGCAGCCCCCAGCACCTCCTGGCCTCAAGACCCAGCTCCCAGCCCACAAGCAGCTCAGTGACGAGCATTTCCTGAAGCAGCACAGCCCCGGCACCCATCGCAGCTGGTGCCTGGGGAGGGGCTGGCAGCGGGGTGCCCGGAGCAGAGCCCCATCCCTCTGGCACGGGCTGAGAAAAGTGGTGAGAAGCCCCCAGCCCGGGGACAGTGCCAGGAGCACGGCCCCTCCGGCCACCCCACCGCAAAGGGCCAGGAGCCACATCTGGAGGCGCCTGGGTGCACACAACAGAAACCCCTGGCTCTTACCATCGCCTCCTTTTATTCCGCCTCAAAGAGCTGCCCCCACGTCGTTCACCTTGCTGACCCTGCCATCCCCGGGGATGGGGCAGCGGGTGCCCCAGGACACCCTGTGTCCCACGGGGACAGTGGCATTTCCCGTGGCACTGAGCACCTCCTGCACGAGGGAGCTCAGCCCCAGCCCCGCCATCCCTGTGGTGCTTCAGGAGGCACCCGCGAGTCCCACCGGGCCTGGGTGCACCCATGGGTGCCCGCGGGGCCCCGCCACGCTCAGCAGAGGGAGAACCGCCGGGAGTTGATGTTCATGCGGGTGACGCCGATGTGCTTCAGCGGCATGGAGAGCAGGAAAGCAGCCTTGGGAGGGATGTTGCAGAGCAGGTCCGAGTCCTCCTCGCAGCCCTCGAGGCCGAAGGTGGCGTCGTCCAGCATCTCCTTGTGCTGGTGGCAGGCCTGCTCCACCTTCAGCCGGTGCAGCTGTGCCCGCAGGCGCATCAGCTGCTGTGCCAGGCGCTGGTCCGCAGCCTGCAGCTCCCGCTGCAGGGACACGGGGCCGTCAGCACCGCAGCCCCTGAGGGGCACAGCCATGGTGCACGGCCAGAGGGGGCTCAGCAGGGTGCTGGGGTGGCAGGGCTGGGGCCAGACCCACTGGGCACTGGGAACATGTGGTCCCGGGGTCAGCGTGGAGCCCACGCACACAGTCTGGCACTGGGGGTGCGCACACACGCACACACACACACAGCCTGGGGGGGCTCAGGAAGGTTTGTGCCCACACGGCTGCTGCCTCTCCTGCACCAGCAAAGGTCACCGCAGCCGTGCCCCAGCAGGGCAGCAGGAGGGGGTGGCAAGTGCAGGGCCAGGACCTGTGGCACTCGGCAGGGGAGATGGGCAGAGCCCCAAGCACCTGGCAGAAACCCATGTCCAGCGGCCGTGCTGGCAAAGAAGGGACGAAGCTGGGGGCTGCAGCTGGAGCCGCCGTTTCCCCTTTCCCCCCATGCCAGGGCTGGGCATGACCCCATGCACCCCTCACCCCCCCAAGCCGCTACTCACCAGCTCCGTCCTGAGCCACTCCAGAGCCGCCCCCACGGTGGGGAAGCCGCAGACGCCGCCGCCCTCCTCACCCCTGGGGTCGCCTGGGGTCCCCTCTGCCCCGCTGGGGGCCCGGCTGCCCCAGGGCTGCCCCCGCACCCTGGCCTCCCACTCGAGGTAGGAAGGGCGCCGCGTCTGCAGCTTCAGCTTGGCCGTCAGCGCCTTGAGGCCCGCCAGGCTCTCCTCGCCCATGGGTGGCTCCTCGGCGCCCAGCTCGCTGAAGCTCAGCTGCCCCAAGGCCATGGCTCAGCCTCCGGGGGGGCACCGGCCCCAGCCCCAAAAGGTGCCCAGCTACTGCCCTTTATCCACCCCCAGAGCTGGAGCCGGGACGCCCGGGGACACCAGGATGATGATAACGGGCAGGAACTTTGCCGAGCCAGAGGAGTGCAAAGAGGTGGGTGTACTTCGGATTTTATTTTTATGTTTTCCTTTTCGGGTCCAGCATCATCGCCTCCGGCTGGGAGGAGGCTCCCCGAGCTGCGGGCCGAGGACTCAGCCCGGTTATCGGCACGGGCTGACCCCGGCTTCCCGGCCCGGGCTGTGTGCGGGGGGGCAGTTGCTAAAAAAAGGGGAAAGGAAGGAAAACGAGCGGCTCCGCGTGCAGCGGGAGGGGGGGCGCGGGGCTGCGCTGCGGTGGGAGCCCGGCTGCTGGCACATCTGGGCACCGCTGGGCACATCTGGGCACATCTGGGCACAGCTGGGGGCCCTTAAGGTGGGACCCGCAGGGTGCACCGTTCCCGGCCCCCCGGGGCAGGATTCGGCCGTTCCCTGCCCCCCCTTTTTCTCCCTCCCGGGGCCCTGCGAGCGCTGCCCGGCCCCGCAGCCCCCCCCCCCCCGCCTTGGGGCCACCTTAAACCCGCCGCCCCCCCCGCCCAGCCCTGCACGCGGCGGCTCCGTTCCTGCGCTGCGCGGCCCCGCGCCCCCGGCCCCCGGGGCTGTGCGGGCACCCCTAGCCCCCCCGTTCCCCCCCATGCACCCCGAGGTCCCTGCTGGCACCCTGCCGGCACGCCGATGTGCCCCGCTCGCAGCCTGAGCTCCCCGGCTGCTGCCCCATTCCCCCCCCCCGTCGCCCCCCGGTCGCCCCCCGCTGCCTCCTGCTCGCCCCCCGCCACCGAGGGCCGCGGACCGGAGCAGGCAAGCCCGGGGGGGGAGGGGGGGCGCGGCGGGCACCGCTGCGAACCGCTCACCGCCCCCTCCTCCTCCTCTTCCTCCCCCCTTCTTCCTCCTCCTCCTCCTCCTCCCCGCCCGGCAGCGCCCTGCAGCCGCCCCCGCCCCATGCCGCGGGGAGCCGGGGGGGGCCAGGACCCCGCACCGCCGCCAGCCGCCCCAACCCCCCCCCTGCAGCCGGTACCGAGGCTGCCGGGGTGCCTGCAGGCTGCTCACCCCCTCGGCCCCGTGCCTCAGTTTCCCCACCTGCGGTGACAGCACTGCGGGGAGGAAACGAGCGAGGCTCCCGCGGGGAGGAAGCTGCACACGCTGTATGTGACAAGCAGAGGCTGAAGGGCCCAGCGTGGCTCTGGGAGGGAAGAAGAGGGGGCTTTCCAGGCCTTGCTGCGCCGCTCACGATTTCCCCTTTCTCCCTCCAGCCCTGCCGGAGGCAGCCGCAGCAGGACCCGGAGCCCAGCCGCCGCCATGGAGTTCTCCGAGCTGATCAAGACAGCGACAGTGGAGAGCGTGCTGCTGTCATGCACGGGGCTGCCGCCGGTGAGGGGCACGCTGTGCATCACCAGCCACCACCTGCTCCTCTCCTCCTGCCCCGGGGGGGACGGCCAGCCCGGCACCGTGGAGCTCTGGCTGCTCATCCGCAACGTGGACGCCGTGGAGAAGAGGTGGGTGCCCCCCACTGCCGGCCCCGAGACCCCCTTCGTGGCGTCACCCCTGCGTCGGTGCAGGGAAATTCCCCCCCGGTGCCCCCCCCCCGGCGGCTGCGGCCGCGGAGCCTCTTCCCTCCTCTTCCCCACGGCCCACGCTGGGGATGCTTGCGGCGCCGGGCATTGACCTCCTCTTCTCCTCCATGCCTCAGAGTGCAGAATTTAGGCTGGTACCAACCCCCCCGGACTAACGACTCCCCGCGAGACACCAGGTTTGGCTTTTAGCGCTCTCGGCTCTGCTAAACCCGCCCAGCAGCGCCCGGCTTTGTGCTAACCCTGCTCCGCGGGGCAGGGGCTGCTGCTCCCAGGAGGGGAGATGATGGAAATCGCACCCCCAGGCACACGTGCAGCTGGTGCCAGATGAGAGCCAACGGGATCCCGGTCACCTCGGCACAGCGCTTTGCCCTGCTCCATCCTCCCGGGGAGCAGGGGCAGCTCCCTGCAGCTGTCTGCGTGCGAAGCCCCTTCCTGCCCGCGCAGCCCCGCTGCCGGCCCTGACCTCGCTGCCTTCCCCAGGCTCGCTGGCTCCTCCGGCACCATCACGCTGCGGTGCAAAGACCTGAAGGTGCTGCAGCTGGAGATCCCGGGCATGGAGGAGTGTCTGAACATTGCCAGCTCCATCGAGGTGAGCCCCGGGTGGCCGGCGAGCCATGCCGGAGCCGCTCCGGGCTGCAAAGGGTTGGCAGGAGAAGGTGGCTGCCTGCAGTGTTTGCTCTGCGTCTGTCATTAACGTGGGTAAACACTCAGCTCCTGGTCTCTGTTTGCACGGGCACTTGCGATGCCAGCCCTCGCTTGCAGCTGGGACGTGGCCACGAGGAAGGAACAGGGATGGGGGCTGCAGAGGGGGGGTGGTGGGGACATTCCCAGATGTCCCCGCGTGCCCCAGCTCCACCTTCGCTCTGCTCCAGGCCCTCTCCTCGGTGGACTCCGTGATGATGATGTACCCGTTCTTCTACAGACCTCAGGACCTGCGGCTCGAGGAGGGGTGGCACCTCTTCCCCCTCGAGCAATACTTCCAGCAAATCGCCACGCAGGTGAGCCCAGGGGGGCGACCCGGCTGGCAGGGGAGGGGGAGAAGCGACTCCCCTGACCCATACCCCGCTGCCCCCATCCCGCTTCTCCCCCCAGACGAGCCAGTGGCGGCTGAGCGACTTGAACAGGGATTTCACCACCTGCCCCACGTACCCTGCGGATGTCATCGTGCCGGCGGCCGTGAGCGACGACACCTTGCGGAGGGCGGCCCGGTTCCGGCAGGGAGGGCGCTTCCCCGTCCTCAGCTATTACCACCCCAGGAATGGGACCGTGAGTCTGTCTCCCCAGCCCTCTCCTGTCGCCATCCCACCCCACTGGATCCCCGGCTCTGGCTTCCCACAGCCTCTCGCCCCGCAGGTGATGCTCCGCAGCAGCCAGCCGCTGACAGGCCCCAACCGAAAGCGCTGCCCCGAGGACGAGGTGCTGCTGGGGACGGTCCTGGATGAGGGGGAGCGGGGCTTTATCATCGACACACGGTCGGCCCAGGCAGCGAAGCAGGCACGGATGACGGGGGGCGGCACGGAGCCCAAGTCCTCCTATCCTCAGTGGAAGCGGCTGCACCGGCCCCTGGAGCGGTGAGGGGCTGTGCCGAAGCCTGGCTCCTGTAACTGGGGCGATCGCGCTGTCCTGCAGCCAGCACAGCAGCCCTAACCCCCCAAAACCAGACCCCCTCCAAGCCCCTCACACACCATTTTCCTTCCTGCCCAGAGGCCGCCCGCTGCAGGAGAGCTTCATTAAGCTGGTGGAAGCCTGCAACGATGCCTCGCTCAGCATGGACCGCTGGCTGAGCCGGCTGGAGAGCTGCCGCTGGCTGAGCCACGTCAAGGCGGCCCTGAGCACGGCCTGCCTGGCTGCACAGTGCATGGATAGGTAGGGGGCTGTCGCCCCAAAGCCCCTCGCTGCGGCCAAAGCACCATGGCACCAACCATAGGCACGGCTGGCAGCGCCCCAACCGCCTGTGCTTGCCTGCAGGGAGGAGGCCAGTGTGCTGGTGCACGGCGCAGAGGGGACAGACACGACGCTGCTGGTGACAGCGCTGGCGCAGGTGATCCTGGACCCGGGCTGCCGCACGATGGTGGGCTTCCAGGGGCTGCTGGAGCGGGAGTGGATCGAGGTGAGAGTGGCAGAAGTGAGAGGTGGGGATCTCCAGCCCGGCTGGGCATCCTCGGTTGCCTTCACCCCTGTTATCCCCGCCACTTTTTTGGCATCCCGCAGGCCGGCCACCCCTTCCACCTCCGCTGCGCCCGCTCTGCCTACTCCCACGCCCGGCTGAAGCAGGAGGCACCGCTGTTCCTCCTCTTCCTCGACTGCGTGTGGCAGCTGAGCCGCCAGTTCCCCTTCTCCCTGGAGTTCGGCGAGAGCCTCCTCCTCACCCTCTTCGACAACGCCTACGCCTCTGACTATGGCACCTTCCTCTGCAACAACGAGAAGGAGAGGCAAGTGCTGGGAGGTGGGGGTGGCAGCGCCCTGTAGGAGCAGTGCCACGGCCACCTCCTTGCCCCTGGGCAGGGCCAAACCCTCACAGTAAGAGAACTGGGGTCAGCCCCAGCCTGGTGCCCCCAGGGACTGAGACGCTTCTCAATGCTCCCGTAGATGCCTGTGTAAAGTGAAGGAGAACACGCACTCCCTCTGGGCCTGGCTGAACCAGCCTGAGGAGAAGAAGAAGTACCTGAACCCCCTCTACTCGCACAACCCGCTGGTCATCTGGCCCTCCGTGGAGCCCCAGAGCATCCAGCTGTGGCAGGGTGAGCTGCGGCCAGCCCCCAGGCAGCTGCCTTCCAAACCCGAGGCCGGAGCCGTGCTTGCTTGCAGACACCACTTCGGCTGGGTCGCATGCGGTGGCTTCGGGAAAGCTGCTCTGCTCTTCCCTCGAGTAATGCGCAACCCCTCGCCTCCTAGGCTTATTCTTCCGATGGATCCTTCCCTCCCAGTACCTAGACGAGGCCCGGGCAGAGATGCAGCGGTTGGTGGAGGGCAACGAGGCGCCTGCCAAGGAGAGCGCAGGGAGCAGGCTGAGCCGGTCGCTCTCTGACCCTGCTGCCAGGACAGAGAACGAAAGATGAGCAGCAGCACAGGCACTTCGGTCCTGGCAATCACATCCCCCTCACCCCGTCACCATGGGCTGAGGGGTCAAGGCGATGCAGAAGTTTTCCACAGGACGTGTGCGGGACACACGCCCTGGGGAGCCCAGGGAAGCCTGTGTGTACCAGCAGCGTGGAGGACAGCCCAGGGAGAGGGGGGACAGATGCACTTGAGCAGCCTCTCGGCCACGCAGACTGAAGGTGTCACAGTAAAGTGGTCTCTCGCAGTCTGCTCCTGCGTTGTGTGGTGTTCCTCGGGCAGGAGCTGGGCAGCGCAGGGCTCTGCAGCAGCAGGAGCAGCCCTGCTCCCTCAGGCAGGTTCCTGCTCTGCTCCCCAGCGGGATCGCGGCAGCTCTCGGACCTGCACCACGCGTCGAGCAGAGGGCAGGAGGCCGATGTGCCCAGCAGCTCCCCTGCAGCATGCCGGCCCTGCTCCGTGACCGAGGCGTGGTTGGCACAGCACCTAAGCAGCAAAACACGCTGAACTCACAGCAACCTCTCCACAAAAGGCACTCTGGCTGCAGTGTAAGTATTGCATCAGTCACTCCAAGCTGGGAGCCAGCCTGGGAAATGGGTCCTTGAACCCAGTTTCGAGGAAGGAAAGAGACAGGAGCCACCCTTCCAAGCAGACAGACACGGGGACAGAGGGCTAGGACGAGGATTTGCAACACAACCTTCCTAGCGCAGGAAATAACTGTTCTATGAGGAAAGCTGGCTCAGGGTCAAGCCAGCAAATAAACAAAGCACTAGAACTGGGCGCACATCATCTGGAAAACAATGGCTACTGCACTTCCAGCCTGTTCACAGATCCAGCACTGCTAGGGCTGGACCTCAGCAGCTGCAGATCATTGCTGGGAAAGAGTTAACCTGGGCCTGGGCGAAGACAGAGGCACAGGGAGCAGCAGCACCGCTGCCTGCTGGGGGGCGGAGAGCGAGGCACTGCCAGCAGAGCTGGGAGAGCAAAGCAGCCTGGTTAATTTTGTCCCAGAGCACAAAACAGAGGCACTTTTTCTGGTGTTTAGAAAAGATTTTTTATTTCCTGCCGATTTTTTTTCTCCACTGGTATATAAATATGCCCAGCAGGCCAGGAAGTTAGCATCCACAGGGGCAGGCAGGCAGCCAACACAACTCCTTTCCTCACCTTCACTCTACCTCCTGAGAAAGCCACAGGTTGTGCTGTTTTGAGCTGGTTGGGGTTCTAGATGCCCACATCCATACAGCCCCTGAGTTTGCTGCTGCTTCCTGCTGCCTCCTGCGGAGCAGACCAACTTCAGGCCTTACAGCAGTTCTGCTCAGGAGCCAATGGACTGGGCGACGGATGGGAAGAGGGAAGAAGAGGAGAGGACGTCCTCCTTTAAGCTTCAAACTCAAACTCGAAATACTGGGGATCGAAATAATGGATGCGAACGTAGCCATCCTCACCACCACTGCTGTAACTGTGCGGGAGAAAAGATGAGAAAGTCAGTCTTGTCAGGAGCCCACTGTGTCCAGCTTCATACCAGCAAGAGACTGAATCTGTTCTCACAACACCCTCCAAAAGCTAAGAAATGGTCACAAGATGAAAAAAATATCAGTAACAGCAAGATCTGCAAAATCTCTACCTCTTTCCATCGGGGTGAAAAGCGACACTGTTTATTGGACCAAAATGACCCTTCACTCTGCCAAACTCTTCTTCAAAAGCCAAGTGGAAGAACCTGGGAGAAGGAAGAAGTCAGGAGCCTGGTTAGGGACACAACCAGGGTTTCCTCAAAAAAACTCTGCAGTTGTAAAGTACCAACCTCGCCTCAAATTTGCCAATCCTGGTGGAGGTCGTGGTCACATCCATGGCCTCTTGCCCACCACCAAGCACAACCTGCGAAGGGCAGAGGCCACAACACTGCAGGACTGCTTACGCCACGGGCGCAGCAGCAGGCAGGGAAGGAGGGAGCCCGGCCCTGGGGAAGCCTCCCACCACACCAGCAGAGCCCACGAGCTCATCGACGGGCCCCGAGAAGTTCCTGCCTCTCAGCCACACTTGGAGATGACAGGACACAAAGCCTTGCTCCTGCACCAGACAGCAGTGAAGCTCCCTGGGCCCATCCCACAGCCACGTTTATAACACAGGCGGGTCTGGTGACGCCGTGCCTTCCAGCTACCTGGGACGAGGTAGGAGTCGCAGAAAGACCATTACGAGTGGGGTTCTTACGTGATCAAAAATGGGGGAGAGAGCGGCAGAGTTCACCGGTCGCTCTGTCCGGAACGTCTTCAAATGTTCCAGTGTCGTGCAATCAAAGAGCTAAGAGGCAAAAGGGAGAGAGTTAGAGAGTTATGCTGCAAAAGGACGTGCAGCCCGATTAACTCATACAAACCCCAGTCCTCACACAAGTGGGTATTAGCACTGAAGCTGCTCACAGGCACCCAAAACCCAAAGACATTTCTCCAGAATCCCCAAGCACCTGCCCAAGGTAACTGTCACCTTTACACCTCCTGCAGGTAGCACACTGCAGCCTTCATTTTGTTGTTGCAGCTAATTTAACGTGGCGATGCCTCCCCGTTCCCACTGAAGTCTCCCACCCAGCTTTGACTTCACACTCACTCAAATTTCCAAGGAGCAAACCCCTGAGGTAGTCTCTGAGCAGAGGCACTACGAGCAGATACGGCAGTCGGCTGCGTTACCGCCACGAGGCCTCACCTTGGCCGTGTTGTCCTTGGAGGCGGTGATGAACATGGTCATGTCCCTGGAGGTCTGAATGTCATTGATTTGCTTGGTGTGCTCCTTCATGTTTGAAAGCTGCTCCCCTGACTGAAGGGTCAAACAAGGCAGTTGCAGTGAGCAAACAAAGCGAGCACACTTCCCCAGTAAAATGTTTAGGAGGTATCACTGTCAGCAGCAGGGCGGGCATTTCTACATCAGCCTGGCTGAAGGGAACCACATATTTTCACTATCCTTCCACGAGGCTGCTGGTCTGAGCCAAGAAGCCCACGTTCTGCCCCGTGATCACTCAGGAATGCTGCAGTGCCCTCCCCACGCACCGCTGCCAAGGAGATGCTGCCCCTTATCACACCGACCTTGGCGCTGAACTGGTTGAGCTCCCCACTTTCGTGTCCTGCGATGATGAACTCCCCCAGGGGGCCCCACACAGCACTAGTGATTTTAGAGTCACTGCAGGGGATTTTCATGTATGGCTCGTTGTTCTCTGCAGGAAGGAAGGAAGGAGACAGACAGACAGACAGCATGGCACCAGCTCTGGCGGTCAGTGCTTCCCCTTACTCCCTGCTGCAGGCACAGGCTCGGATTCCTCACCGATCTGGCTGGGGTCCCGCAGGTCAAAGAAGCTCACAAAACACTGGTAGCCCATCTGCTTGTCCGTGGAAAACATGATGATGTTTCCTCCAAAGTCAAAGCCACACGTCCTCACCGCCGAGCTGGTCTTCACCAGGGCAAGCTGCTTTCCTGCACACAGAGCAGAAACCATCACTCACCGGGGCCTGGGCTGCAAGATGAATGAAGGTGACCGAGGGGGCAGGGTCTCAGGCAGGACTGACGAGATGAACGGGCCAGGTGACCTGCAGGCACCGACTGCGTGCTTGGACTAAATAGGTGGGGAGGTGAGGGAATTGGCCAAGTGTTCACTAGAAACCAGGCACACACACACACACACTCCCCTTAGGATTCAGACCTTTCAGGGATCAAACAAGCACACGTTGCACACAAACTCCAGAGCAGGACAGAGCTGGGAGTCACACCTGGTGGCAGGGGAACCAAGAGCCGTACCTGTTTCACAGTCCCAGAGCCGACAGCTGTTATCTGCAGAGCCAGTGAGCACGTGTCGGGTGTCCCCTAGGTCACCAGTTAAGGAACATCACCGTGTTTGTAGCCCCCAAAAGCTGTTTAGATACCCAGAAAGTATTTATACACAAGGTCAAAAGAGTGCATTACAGTGAGAAACGGCTGAGATTCAGCAAATTCCATTATAGGAATGGCAATGCTCCAGTACAGACTGGAAGTCCAAGAGCTCCTACTATAAAACCCACAGCTTTCCTCCTGAAATGGTGAGAAAAATGCTACAGTTCTTGCCTTAACACGACCTATGTATGTTTTCACCTCTGCTATGTCCTACCCACATTGAAGAGGGAAGATCTTGTTCACTTCGTACACCTTCCTTGTGCTCCCTGGGCCACCTCAAGCACAAATGTGGGCAGGTGCCATGGCACACGTTGCTCCCAACAACAGCCCAGAGAGAAAAAAAACATCCAAGAGATGGAGTAAGGAAAGTTAAATGCACCACGTGGCCTCCACACCTGTCACACTGCAGCAGCTGAAAGGAACGGCCTGAGCTGAATCACTCCACGTAATAAGCAGAGCACGGACAAACTGGTTTTGCCAACCAAAAGATACAGTCTGCATCCACGCACCAGACAGCTCCCGTGTGGCCATTGTACGTGCCGAGCCGCTCCCCGTTCACTGAATACCAAACGTTGACGATCTAGGAGAAGGAGAGAAGCCCTCATCACGCAGGCCTCCTCAGGACGCTCGCTAACCCACTGCCGCCCCTTCCCCACTGCCCAAGGGGGCTGATTTATGCCGCACTCACGGGGTCCTTGGCCACGGTGAAGAGCAGGTCTCCCTCGCGGTTGTACTTGATCTGCGTGATGGAGCGCTCGTGGCCCTGCAGCAGGATCGGCTTCTGCGGGGGGGGGACGGGGGTGGAGGGAAGAGGCGACAGGAGGCGACAGTTGGGGTCAGAAAGGGCTGAGGGACCCAGCCGGCATCTCCCACCCAGCTGTCACAGCCCGGGAGCCCCCCCAGGGGCCTGCAGCGCCCGAATAACCCCTCAGAGCCCCCCCAGACCCTCACCAACCCCAACCCCCACAGCTCCTCACAACCCTTCACCTGCCCCTCAGAGACCCCCATAACCCTTCACTAAACTCTCGCTGGCGCTCACCGCTCCCTCACAGCCCCTCAGAGCTCCCTCACCAGCCAAAATAACCCTCACAACCCCCTCAGAGCCCCCCGTAACCCTCTCAGAGCCCCTCAGAGCCCCCTACAACCCCTCACCAACCTCTCACTGCCCCTCGCCGCTCCCTCACAGCCCCCCACAGCTCCTCGCCACACGAACAACCCCTCATAAACCCCTCAGAGCCCCCCACAACCCCTTACTGCCCCTCGCCGCTCCCTCGCCGCCCCCCCACCGCCCAAGCAACCCCTCACAAACCCCTCACAACTCCCCCCAGCCCCTCACAACCTCCCCCAGCCCCTCGCCGCCCCCCGCCGCCCCCTCCCCGCTCCCACCATGGCGGCGGCGCTGCCGAAGCTGGGGCTCGACCGACAGCGAGGCGCCCGCCAACACTTCCGGGTCAGAGGGCGCGCGGCCGGCGGAAGTCCGGCGCCGTTGCTATGGCGACCGCGGGTGCGCTTCCGGGTTGGGGGATGAGGGAGCCGGGATGGCAGTGGGTGGCTCGGGCCTGCGCCCTCCCGGCCGGGCCGGGGCTCGGCGGGAGAGGGCCACGGGGAGGCCGCAGGGGGGACGCGGCTGTGGGTTTGGGGGCTTTGGGGCCTTCCCCGAGGGGGATGTGTTCCCGGGATGCGGCCTCAGGCCCCAACGGTTGCGGGCAGGGCCCTGAAGGGGCCGGTCCCGGGGGGCTGGGAGCAGCCGGCCCGGCCCGGGGCTTCCCCTGAGGGGAGGCGGCGGAGAGTTGGGGTCGTTCGGGGCCTCCCCGGGAAGGGCAGGCGCTGTGCAGGGGGAGAGGCTGAGTCGGGGCGGGCCGAGGGGCCGCTAGCGGGTCCGCGTCCCCCGGGGCTGCTGAACTGAGGCTGTGGCGCAGGGGAGGCGGCGGCGCTGGTGCTGGTGGCCGTGCTGTGGGGCAGCACCGGGCCGTTCCTGCGGACGGGCGCGGCGGGGCTGGAGGAGCTGCGGCACCGGGGCCGCCTGCGGCAGCTGCTGGCCGAGATCTGCTTCCTGGGCCTCAACTACAAGGTGCGGCCCCGAGCTGGGGGGGAGTCACGGGATCGTTCTGTATGCTTCTGCACTAGGTACCGTTATTTAAACTGTTAAATGTTCCTTCTGTCTGGAGGGTAAGTTATCCTCTGTAATGTTGCATTTACTTGCCCATCGTGCTGCTCTTCCTGTGCAGAATTCAGACCACGTTGTAGAAAGCAGGTCGTTAATCCTCACATTTCACACAAAGTAAGCCCTGCCTGCCACCTGCAGATTGGGCATCTAAGGCACCAAACAGCTCGTGACTGGCAGTGGTCAGCAGTGGGCTGCATGTCCACTCCCAGACATGGCACAGAACCAGGGGGTCGGGGCTCCTTCGCGGCTGCTCACTGCGGGGCGCAGGGTGGTTTCCATGCCACGACTGACTGGCTGTGCTCTTCCTGCAGTACATGGTGCCGTTCCTGCTCAATCAGTGTGGATCGCTCCTCTTCTACCTCACCTTGGCATCTGCAGGTCAGCTGTTGTTGCTTTTGTGGAGTGGGTGGATCAGGATTTTGGGGAGGAGCCATGGTTCTGATTAGTTTGGTGACCTGCTCGACGTTTAGTCAGAGTTCTTGTAATGAACTGTCTGTGTTACACTGTTCATTTTCAGACCTGTCCCTGGCGGTACCGCTCTGTAACTCCCTGGCTTTGATATTCACTCTGGTGACTGGGAAGATTCTGGGAGAGGATATCGGTGGTAAAAGTAAGTTGCACTTACAACATTTTGTCCTACTGTCTCCTGCATCCATGTGCTAACTTAGAGTTGTGTGCTCCCCTCCGGGCTCCTGAAAACCAGCAAACAGACACAAGCCCTGTAACGAGTTAAGTGGTTCCGGCTAGGAAGCTGAAAAGGAAGTGAAACTGACGTGCGTGAGCAGGGCAAGTGAATTTGAATTGGCTGTTGTAAGCTAGCAGAATTTACAGGCCTGAGCCTTTACCTATTTAACTATAAGAGAAACACTAAGGATTACGCCCACTTTGAAAAGGGATGCCCTGCAAGCCCCAAAATGTGGCCACTTATACTCCTCACCATCCCTCACTCCATACTGTAACATTGTCCTGCTCAGAACGTCAGAAAATGGCAGGAAACAGAAAACTTAAAAACACCAGAGCCTGGCAAGGTAGCTGTAGAGTACACCGTGCTTTGTCTCCGCAGGGGCTGTGGCAGGAATGGCGCTCACCCTCCTGGGTGTCACTCTCTGTGTAGCTGGTTCGTGACCGAGGTGCAGCAAGCAGAGGAAGAGAAGGCGTTTAAACGTGACCCCGTGGCATGAGGGGAGCTTCTGGCTCAGCTGCTGACCGCTTGGCTCTCATTCTGACACACGGCTGCCTGGAAGCATGACTGGACTCCCCGAGCACCAGTGTGGAACAAGGACGTCCCATTTAGTGTCTTAAGGAATTTTTTTCTGTGGGCGTTTCAAAGCAGGATGGGAGGAGGGGTAGTAAATGGTTAATAAATAATTCAGATTCTGGGATCTACTGACTTTGTACAGAAGGAATCTACTCAGGGACCTGTACAACAATGCCAGTGCAGTTTGTTGCCGTGGAAGGAAGGATCCTTTTCAGTGAACTAATGAGTCCACAATACCAGATAGACCACAGAAAGACAAATCTTTGTTACCCTTGTCATTTATCAGGAACACGGGGGAAAGAAATACAGAAAGCCTTATGCTAATGGGGATAATACGACAGTATTATTAGTGTGACTTTTCCTAAGCCACGCAGATGATCTTAAAACAAGCTAACAGAAACAAAAATTACATATTTTTGAGAGCAGGTTTGATTGCTACAAACACAATCCAAGCTTTCCAAATCAGAGGAACAATGATGCTGGGAATCCCTTTATGGGAAGTGTCTGACATAGAACAAACTTCCTGGCAGACGTTTTGTTAGAAAGGAGTAACTTTTATGTGGTAATTCTTACTTCCCAAGTTCAGATACAAACTGCTTTTTAAATTTAAGCTCAGAATAGCAGCCCTCTACTCTGCCACATCATCATCCACAGAGCTGAGGAAAGGAGGAACATTTTTCATTTTTTTAATAGAAATGTGCATCTGGTTCATTGTTCACTGCTAGTCTTTCTCAAGAGCAGATAATTAGGGTGCGTGCTAAGAGTTTGTTACCTCATCAGAAAGCTTGGCCAGTCTGTAATGTTATACAGACCTCAGACTCGCACGGTTTTGTTATCTGCAGCTGTGCAGCTGGCGGTGTACCTCACTGTCCTCCCATCACCCTCCCTTTGTGAGCTCTTCAGAGCAGGATTGCTGCCAAGGGAAAACATCATTCAATGATCCTCAGACTCGCTGCCTTCCCTTTTCCCTGCCATGGGCTTTTGTGATGTGTCTGCAGTCCTTTCCTTTTTGTAGGAAGAAGAAAAAAATACAGTTATTAATGTGACACTTTGCTATGACAGAAGGCTTCCGGGACTAAATTCATGGATTGCTTCTAATAGCACCCAGGCTTTGGTGTGCAAAGCTGGGACTCTACTTTAAATTCAAAGGTAGTTGTTGTAAGGCCTGATAGCCCCTCCCAGTGCAGAGCAGAGTTATGGCACTCAGGTAATTATGACTGTAGAGCACAGCTTCTAAAGCAAATCGGAGCATCAGGCTCCCCGCTGAGCCCAGACGTCACTACCTGGTAGCTAATTCTTTACTAGGGCTTTCTCTAACTTCAGTTCAAAGGAGCTGTGTTCCTCTGAAGTTCTAATTAGTCTAATGAGACTACCTAGGCAGAACGGTGAATCAGCTGTAATATGACGCGCATCATCCCATTACATCAGTTCTCAATGTGCTTATGACAAGTTTAAGGCACAAATGCCCCACAAACAATAAGCATCTTTCAGACATTTTAAAACAAGATTCTGTAAAATGAAAACAAAGATTTTTCCCTTTTTTTAAAAAAGGTGTAAAGCTCATTATTATTTAACAAATACGTTCAGTCATTTTAGGAATTACATGTTTATTCCATGCCAGCTTCAAAGCTTTACCTAGCTACAGGCAAGTTCTAATTAACAAGTCGTATCTGGGGGTACTGAATTTTAGTGTAAGAGATCTGAACACAGCCACAAGGGATCTTACACACTGCACAGAAACATTAAGTGGAATAAATGCTGCTGTAAACTGTTTGGGCTTTTGGTGTGAGTTGTTCTGCAGTCTCTGCAACTCTCTGGAAGAGGAGTAAAGATAGAAGTAGGACATATACACGCCAAAAAAGTAACTAAAAAAATCCAAGACAGCCTTTTATATCCTTACTGTTGCGGGCAGCTGTAACGTGCTTCGGAAGGGAACTGTTCATGACCCCGATGACAATCTCTTGGCTTTCTGAAATGCAGAGCACTGTAGCTACGCTTCCTCTGCTTTCTGAAGTTCCCCCTGGTGGTTACTTCCATCTTTACACATCCTAGGGGGAAGCGCAGTGCTGTGCAAACTTCAGAAACAGGACTAAGAACAAGTGAGAAGACTTTCCCAAGCAATTGCTATAAACTGTTCTTGACATGTTCACACAAGGTTGGCTCTTGGATCTGTGCAAAACTGGAGCAGGGGTAGATTCTAGTGGGACAATGAATTCCCTGCAGCAGTGCGAGACACCTACCAGGGCAGGAAACTATTTCTTATACCTGATCAGTGGGTGCCTCCACCCTCGTGTGTTCATGCCCTCTTACTTCCCAAGCACCTTGCATCTCCTTCCTAGGATCTTCGGCTTTATAGACACTTTCTTCTGCAAGGAGAAAAAAGAGTTTTTTACTGGATATTGCAGATCATTATGGCCTAGTCTTGAGGCTCCAGAAAATTCTTTATATGTGCCCAGATGAGGCGAGGAAGAAGCAGAAATACAGCAGCTATTTGATGCATTGCTGATTTGTGTGTGTGTTTTTTTTTCAGTGCATTTAAAGGTATTTTGTCATTTAGCATCAAAGTAAAGCTAGACTCCTCTACATGTATAGCAGAATCCGTTACCTTGATCAGGCCGGCGCTGCACACTCCTGTTATTCCTCCTGTTCTGTCCTGCACGGACAGGTTTAGCATGGAAAATGGACTCTTCCTCCCTGAGGTGAGACCTCCTGACTTGCCTGTGCAGTGGTGGAAAAGCAACCGGGCTCTTGTCGTTCTCTGCAGCTCCTGGGGTCTGCACCTTGCAACTGTCCAGCTGCAAGTATTCATCACACACTTCTGGTAGGCTTTCTTGACAAAGTGACTTATAAAACAAGAGCAGTTTTGCACAGAACTCCACTAAAGACTGTAACTTTCCCCTAAAAGCTTTGATCCTGCACCCTCTGCTGTAATACTGCACTCGCTGGGGTTTTAAGTCGGTACTAAAAGCGAAACAGGAACACACAAAAGGAACACACAAAAATACTTTATGCAGTATTTCTACCTGTTGAGGTGGTTCAGCAAGAGTGGAGTCAGCAGCACTGTCCTGGGAGGTGGCATCACGTTTGCTAAACTGAAAACAAAAGAAAGGAAGTTTTAAAGGCCTTTGAGTGTAACACGGATAGTACAGATCCACGTGTCAGTGGACAATCCCAGACAGCCCAGCTGCTCTATCTGCAGTCTCCACTTGGCATTTTCACCACATAATGACCAGAAAAAAGCTCTCTGCTCCAGGGTGAGTTCTCCCTGTCCAACATCCAAAAAGGAGAAGTAGTCAATGAGGCCACCTTAAGGAGATCCTCAGGCAGATTTAATTCAAGTCCGATGTGGCCACAGCTATCCCCAGAAGCTGCTTTGGGGATGGTGCCAAGCAAGGATGCCGTAACCATGGCATTTGGGGAGGGAGACTGCTGTACACATCCACAGCTTCTGTACGGATGTCTACACAGGAGCAGCTGTGATCGTAGCACAAGCAGTCCTGTGCCAGCCGAGCCACCCACCTTTCTGCTGTACTTTTTGTGTCTATCTGGATGGTTCCTAAAACAAAGAAGAAGCAGGTTCTCAGCATCAGGGAGAAGCAAGCTGCAGGACCCATGAGGCAGGCAGCACTGACTGGGAGGGCTAAGGATAGCTGTAGCCAAAGACCACCACGAAGATGACCCTTTAAACCTCTCTGCCGCAGCCTACGTACCGTGGTGTCCTGCATGCAGAATTCTGGGGCACCAGCAGCTCAAAGTAAGGCAGTTTTTTGTACTCCTCAGTTCCCACAGCCACGTAGTAACCGTCATTCACCAGCTCCTCCTTGCCAAGCACCTGCGTGCCATCCAGCCTGCAGAGCCTCAGGAAAAGACAGCAAAGGGTTTGACACAGGAGAGTCACAAGACAGTGAACAGCCCCTCGGTGTGGAAGCAATCAAACAAGTGTTAAACGGGACCAAGACAAGTCAGAGAAGAACAACCATTCTTTGTATTACTCCAAGGAAGCACATTAAAATACCACACCTAGGGAGCAGTGAGGTGCAGTAGTTCTCAGCTTTCTCTTTGGGTACCAGTAAACAGATGTGTAAGAAGGCAGGCTGCATTTGTTGCATGAAAGCCCCTCTGCCCTTCCTTCTAGACATAAGCTCCCTTTGTGTGCCATGCTATTGTTTGCTTATTGCTCTTTCACCAGACTACCACCACCATCAGCCCTCCTCACACAACACTTAGGATGTTGGTGTTATCACCAATTTAAAGATGGAAAAACCTGAAAAGCAAATGAGATGGTCAAACCAGGCTAGAAGCATCTGAGCTCCCAGTCCTGTGTGCTGGTAAGTGCTGCTTATGTTCCTGGACATAAAGAGGGAAGATGGAGCAGTGCCTTGTCCTTATGCCCACCTGTTAACAGCTCCGCTGCGCAGATCAGCTTTTGTTGTCAGCATAGCCAGGACTGTGTCCCACTGCAGCGGGGTGCTCTGAGAGAACAGCAGTCGGAAAGGAGGGCTCAGCAAATCCCCATTCCGGAAAACACTGCAGCAGAAACAGCCCAGAGAATGCCATGAGCCACTGTTCCTGCAGCTCCCATGAACACAGCACTCACTGTCCCAAGACTTTTCACACATCTCAGCCCCAGAGCTGCTGACAGCCCCTTACAATCAACAGATCACACGCACCACCCTGTGGGTCACAACCAGCCAGAAGGCCATAGCCAAGAGTGAGCAGAAATGTTCTATTAACAGCCACAAAAACATTAATTCTCCCCGCCCCTGGCAGCTCCTCATCTAAGACCATCACTGGACACTGTGACACCTGTGCCACCAGCATCTCTGTTCAATTTCCTAAATGAGACAGTGTGTGGAAGGGAGGCGAAAAATGCAGAGACCTGGGCAATATTTACAACAAATTTCCTCCAGAAGCATTCCCAAAGACCCTCCAAGGAGAAAACACTCAGGCACTTACTGTATCGTAAGGTGGGCGTGCTTCTGCCGTCGTGCTGCAATGTTTGACTTCCAGGGAGCTACGGGGCAGGACTGGAGACAAGGTCAGTGCACAAAAACAGCACAGCCCTGGCACTGAGCCTCCCAGGGCTGTTCCCTTTTCTCCACCAGGAGCTGTCTGCCCTGCCTTCATGTTTGCTGCTGCTAGGTGGGGTTTGTTGTCAGCAACATCAAGGCCTGGAGAGGCTCTTCACAGAGCTGAGAGCATTCCAGATTTGCCAGAGAACTTCTGTGCACAGATCCTTCCCCTGCACGGCTGAGACGGGAGGAAAGTACCCTGCAACTGCCCCTCACACACACATCATCCTACTGTTTCCTGTGGCATTTTTACCTGATCTCCACTGGGCACCTTGCAGCCGTAAATCTCAACTTTTGACTGATCAGTGCCAGCCTCAATGTCTCTCATACCTCCCCCCCTCTGCACTCTTGCCTGTCCCCACTCAGCTCAGACTCACCTGCACACCACTGCTGTTCTTTGTCCCACGGAGCTCCTTCCTTTCCTGGTTTAAATAGCTGTGGGAACAAGAAGATGACACTCCACATACCAACTGGGCCATGACTGATAAAGGAGCAGGGAGAAAATGGCCAACTGCTTTGACCTGGTGCATCGTCATCAGATGTGTTTATTATTAGGTCACTTTAGAAACAATCCTCTGTGTGCCTTGTCTCATGGGCTTACAGAATTTCACCTTAAAGCCTGTTACATTTAATAAATTCCCATCAATCACAGACCATTTCAAATATGCATTGTAAAGACATCCAGAGCATTGTATTCCTTTGAGCTAACCACTGGTCAAGGCTCTGAGGACTGACTGCTGTTAAATGTAGCCCGGACCCCCTCCTCAGCAGGATGCAATACGCACTCAGGGAGCCAAATTCACCTGACACACACATCCCGCACATCCCCTCAAGATGCAAACAATGCCACAAGTCTCTTCAGCCTTTTGTGATTCAGGATGAACCAGAACAGCTCTACTTCATGCAGGATTGAAACAAAACAAAACAAAACAAAACAAAACACTCCACTAAACCAAAGCCTGGGACCGAAGGACCACCTACTCACTTGAGCCTTTTGAACTTTTCAAACCCCGCAGCCACGTACTGGCGCCCGTCCTGCAGGTCACCCAGCTCAGTGATGCGGTGGCCGTGCCTGGGGGTGTAGAGATTCCTCACAGCCAGGGGCGCGTGAATGCTCCTGGTCACCTCCTTCAGAAACGCCTCGAAGGTCAGGAACCGCCGCTGGTTCACCACAAACTTCTTCCCATGGAAAAAGGGGTCACCATTGCGGTACACCACCACGTTCTTGGCTGGAGGTGCCAGAGCTAAGCCTCTGGAGCTCATCCCCATGGGTCAAAGCCCCACAGACCAGCGCAGAGCACGGAGGAGAGCTCTGGTCAGCCTCCTGCCCAGCCCGAAGCCTTCTGAGCAGCCGTCTTCGTGTTCTGCTGTCCCTCTGCAGCAGTCCCCTGAGCAACTGGCCGTCTCCACAACTGCAGGCCCAGCAGGAGGAAGTTGTGGGCCAGTCCGGAGGCCACATCAAACAACGTGCAAACACCTTTCAGTCTGAGAACCAGGAACCACACAGCTCTTCCACCTCACCCTCGCTGCACGTCGAGTACTGTGGCCACTGGGCTCTGATTAACAGCTTAGAGGTGCAGTGCCAGCATCTCACTTCCCATCCAGAGCAGCAGTATCGAGAAGTTGTTGCCCCTTGCCATCACTTGCTACCTGCATGGGAAGTGCAATGGGTTTCGGCCCTGTGCATGTTGGACAAAGGTCCACAGCACAGCAGACGCCGCCCCTTGCGCTGAACAGGCCGCATGGGTCAGAACAGGCCATGGGCCCGCTTGGCTCTGGCCAGGAGCAGAAGGCAGGGCAGGCAGGAATAGGCAGATTCACAGACAAGCTTCAGAAATGCTTTTTATTCGCATACAAGTCATTGTCATCAGGAACAGAAGGATATCTCTGCCACACAATAACAGCACCCACTCAGGGCATACAGAGTGTTGGCACGTAAGACTCAGGGTCCCCGTAAGGAACCAGAGCACCACATGGGACGTCCCCATCTGAGGGACGTTTAATATCCCTGAACTACTACAATGGTAAAATATATATATATATATATATAAACAAAGTGCTCTCAAAGCACAGCACCAACCCCTTAACTCCTTATTTGCTCCCTGAAACATGAGGCATTCTCTCCAACTGATCCTGCCACACACACACGTATTACCCCAGCCAGAAACATGCATGTCAGGAACCAAGCCTCATCTCCTGAAGGTCAGGTTAGATATGCTACCCCCACCAGACGCACGGGAAACTTCTCTCCTAACTCAGTACTTCAACTAGGTGTTCCTACCATGAGCACCTGGAGACATCAGAGCTGTAACGTATGAAAACATCCCAAAAATACAGCTCAGATGGGCATGGGTCACCCACAATTCAATGGAGAAGAGCTTATTCCTACAGATTAAAAGCACCTGTTGCCTTCAGGCATTTCAGGTCCACCACAAGCAATCAGCTGGCCAAAGAGTACCTTCTGCAAGAGACAGTCTTCCCAGCCTCAATTTACCCCAGAACCACCCAGCTCTGCCAACAGAAATAAGGTTTTTGTGGAAGGAGGCCTCCCTGGGACTTCCTCCAGGGCACACAATCTCCTTAGCTGCAGTGACACTTAACCCCTGCTTTGACCAATTATTCACATTTAAAAGAAATGAAATGTCATTCTTGCCACACGCATCTGACATGGAGAACATCAGCCCATGAAGCTGGAGTCCCCTCAGGCTACTGCTGTCCCTGAGGTCATGCCATGGTGCTGCAGCTCCTTTCCTCCTCCACACCAGCTCAAATGTCCCCCACACTCAGGAATGCCTTGCTATGGGTCAGGAGTCCCCAGCCTCTGTTTCAGCGTCAGGTACTGCAAGAGAAAGAAAATCAAGTGTTAACAACTAAATCCCAGAGACAGAGAAGCAGAAAGGCACCCGCCTTTGCAGATTAGCCAGCCAAGTCATCACACTCAGCCAGAAGATTCACATGAACCTCACCTCAAGCAATACAAACAGCAGCTTGCTAAGCTAGCTGGGCGCTTAGGTATATCCTGCTGTATTGTACAGACGCGATGCTTATCAAAGTAGCAATGTCTCTGTAACAGGCCAGGAGCTAAGCTTATAGCCAGACCTAAACAGCTTCCTTTACCATTTCTCTTTTTCCCACCCTGATCCCAGAGAAGCACCCCCCCCAAAAAAAAAAAAAAGGCACTGCCATCATCTAACCTAAACCTCAGGTAAGTGGTCTGTTACCACCCAACCCCTCACCCCACTGCAGCCAGCACCCCTCTGGCTGCAGACAGGCTCCCTCTCACCTACTGTTTTGCAAGAGGCAGGGGCAGGCCCTTACATTTTTACGGCTGACAATAGCTTGTTGCAACCAGAGCAGCTCCATGATCAAGTGATTTCTGTAGGACTGGAGGCCAGCCCGAGTTCGGGGAAGCTCCTTTATATCCTCAAGTGGAAGTTCTGCAGAGAAATGGAAGAAGCTATTACCAGAACACTCACATTGCATCTACCATCCGTCCTGCAATGAGTTTCTCTAACCTCTCCAGTACAATCTCGAGGTTTTGATTCTCCAAGGACCTACACTTTCCAACCAAACTCATCACCAGGTCATTCAAAGCACATGGGCAGAGGGCACAGCCCTGGCCACAGTGCACAGGGGCTCCCATCCCTTACCCAGGCAGGATTCGAGGGACTCCGACTCCTGGACAGTGCTGTCCCACACAGATGACACAGTGCTGTTCTGCCACTCCTCGCTCTCTGCTAGGGCACTGCACCCCTTTGCAGTGTTTTTATCTGCTTCAGCCCCTGGATTTGGGGGTCTCGCTACATCACATTCACCCGGGGAGCTCAGGTCTTCCTCGCTTTGCAGCTGGGCTGGACGTTTCACACTGCTGCTGCAGCCCCAGTCCCGCTCTGGTTCAGAAGCATCGAGCTCCTGCTCTGTTTTCTCCGTGCTGACCTTGTCACTCGGTACAGGCTCTTGTACAGCTGAACACCTTCCTTGCATTGACTTCTAGAGAAGCAACATGTGACAAACTGAACAAACAGACATAAAGGAAAACAGAGAGATCTGAAAGGGGGCTGTGCTGCAGGCCAGGGCTCTGTCCCAACCAGGCACCTGCCCTTACGAGCAATCCTGCCCCAATACTGACATGCTCTGGTCGGGGCACCCATACTTTTAAAGTGTTTTTCTTCCAGAGGCAGCAAATACACTAAATAGCAGCACTCAGCCACCACAGGAGCAGGTCGGACTGTTTGCTAGGAATGGCTGAGGTGGGCGCACGGAGGCAAGGTCTGCAGGAGCAGGCTGGGCGTTTTAACCCTCAGTCAGGGACTCAGTGACAAAATGGGACAAGTCAGAGCCTTGGCTCTGTAACTGTCGCTTTGTCTTGGGTAGAAATAGAGCACAGGGTAGACAGAGACGGTTCCTGGGGCAGCACAGCGTGAGCAGCACCCAGGGCACCCACCCTCCAGTCCACACTCCCCCCAGGAGCTGCCGAGTCCCCGGCCCACCCGCCCGCCCTCCCGGTGGCCACTGGCACGGACCTTGGGGACAAAGATGGGCCTGGGCAGGTACCGTCCCGTCCACTGCAGCTCGCTCAGGTCTCCTTCGATCTCCCTCACCACCTCCTCGTACTCCTGCTGCAAGCTCCTGAAGCGCCGCCGCAGCTGCCGGCCCCTGATGCAGGCCTGCAGGCAGAGGCACCACAGGAGCCCCGCGCCCCCCAGCACCCCCAAAGCCACCCCCACCCCCAAGAGCCACCCCCGGCCACCCCCGGCCCCCGGTGGGTAAGAAACGATCACGGCTGAGCCTGGAGCCAAGTCAGTTTAATGGCAGCGCGCCCCGGCCCAGCCCTCCCGCCGTGCCCCCCTCGGACCCCCACCTGCAGGCGGGTCACGGCGCCCAGCAGCCTCCGCCACTGCTCGGCCTCTGCCTGCGGGCCCGGCGCCGCCACCGCCGCCATCACCCCGGGGCACCGGGCACCGGCCGATGGCGTCACCCGCCCGGCCATGGGGGCCCACAAGATGGCGGCGGGGCTGGGGAGGGGGGGGAAGGGGGAGGGCCCGGTCCTGGTCCCGGTCCCCGCTGTTTTTCCCCAGGTGGGTGCCCGAGGTGTCGCTGCTGTCGGCCCTGCAGTGGAGGCACGGAAGGGGGGGGGGGGGGTCCTCCCCGTGCAGGGCTGTGGCTGCTGCTCTGTCCTGTCCCGTCCCACGGGGCCTCCTCCTCGCAGCAGCGTCCTCCCTGCGGCCGGGATGGTGCTGGATCAGGCTGCAGCCTCCTCGGGGCCGGGGCCCTCCGCCAGGTGCAGCTTCTGTCTGGGTCCGTGTCAAGGGAAAGCACTGGAGGCCGTGCCATCCCCTGCCACCACCGCCACCCCATGCCAAGGATACATTGAGCTGCTCAGCTCCTCCAGCTGCAGGAGGCAAAGGGAGAGGCTGCAGCACCGGTGGGGAGGCCAGGGGCTGGCGGGGACCCCACCAGCACTGCAGGGCTGGGCATGGGGCATGGAGATGCCACTCACATGCACCAGCAGCTGGTCCAGGTTCCTGTCGGCCACTGCCTTCTTCTGCTCCTCGGGGAGCTCCTCCACACAGACGTCGAGGCCGAAGTGCAGCCGTGCCAGCTTCTCCTGCATCTCCCGCACGTGCTCCAGCTGCTCGAAGGAGCACTCCTTCCCTGCGCCCGCGGGTGGGAGCCGTCACAGCCCGCCAGTGCAGCCCCCGCACCCCCCGGCCCCCAGCCCCTCACCGAAGGCCTGCAGCTTGCCCGAGTGGAAGTCGCTGAGGAGGCTGAGCAGCCCCCCCTCCATCTCACACACGTCGGAGACCTCAGTGAGGAAGCTGTGCTGCAGCGGAGCCCCCCGTGCTGCCCCCGTGCCACCTGCCCGCACTCTCTCCTTGCTCGCCCTGTACAGAATTCACAGGTGGTGGCACCGCCAGACCCTCCCTGGCCCCCCAGCACCCAAGGAACCGCAGGGACCAAGGGTCCCCAACCCCACCACTGACCGCCGGGGCCTGGCGCGCTGCTGGGCCGAGGGCAGGGCGGGCAGCGGCAGCGCGAAGGACGCGCTCTTGCTGATGGGCAGCGGCCGTGGGGCCCCGACAGGCGCCGGCTGGGCCCTGGGGCTCCGCTTTTTCCTCCGCTCCTCCATCCTGGAGGGGCTCCCGGAGCTGGGGGACAGGCACCCGCGCAGGATGGACGCACGGCTCTTGGCAGCCCCTTCCCTGTGCTCTCTGTCCTCACGCCCCCAGCGAGGCGCTGCGGAGGGGCTCGGCGGGTTGCAGCGGGGCTCCCCAAGTTGTGGTGTGGCTTGGTGAGGTTCGGTGAGGCTGCAGCGGGGCTCAGCGGGTTGCAGCGAGGTCCGGCAGCAGCAGGAGGGCCGAGGCCACGAGCTCAGCCCACACTCGCTGGGATCCGCGGCCGGGCTCGGGCTGCGTTATCTCGGTCTGTGCCGCAGCATCACGGCGCAGAGCAGAGCCTGGGACCTGAAAAACAGCCAGGGAGCTCCCAGCCAGGGATTACTTCACAGCATCATCCCCCAGAGGCACAGAAAAGAGGATTTCAGCCCCAGCGGGGCAGGGCAAGACCCCGGATGCCCTGACGGAGAGCTGGAGCTGAGACCACCGGAGGGACCCGACACCCCCCGAGCCTTCCCCGGAACATTTCGACCTCCCCCCCCCCCCCCC
>NC_048915.1:5893674-5949042 GCF_011077185.1 Oxyura jamaicensis
CCCCCCCCCCCCCCCCCCCGAGCAGCGGGACGGGGACGCGGACACCGACCTGTGCCAGACCCCCCCGCTCCGTCCCGGCCCGTCCCGACCCGCGGAGCCGCCCGGCCGCCTCCCCAGCCCCGCAGGACGGCCACGGCCCCGGGGCCGGGATTTGCATTTAAAGGGAACGGGAACTTCCTCCGGGCTCCGCGCAGCCCCGGGGCGCTGCCGCCGGGCCGGACACCGCCGGCATCGGCACCGGCACCGGCACGGCGCTGCGGGGGGCAGGATGCGGCCACGGTCCTGTGCAGCCGCACACACAGCGGGCACGGAGCGGGTAACGGGGGCTGCACCCCAGCAGTCAGGGGGGTGTCACCGCCTGCCCCCCCCCGACTGCCAGAACTCTCCCCAAGCTCCCCCAGCAGCACCGGGTTCGTGAGCCCGGTCCTTGGGCAGGAGGACAGCAGGAGCAAAGGGTGCTGTCACCCCAAAGCACAGAGCTGAACACAGCAGCTTATGGAAACCACCCCAGGGCTCGAGGCCAACCGCAGAAACCTGGGGGCTGACCCCCCAGGGGGCTGATAGCACGGGTGCCAGGAGGGTCCCTGACTGGGCCGTGCCTGCAGGACCCCAGGGTGGGCACAGTGCGGTGCCCCAGGGGCTCACCCAGCTCACAGGGGAGAGCAGCACGAGTTGCCCCATGCCAGGGGTCCTGGGCACAGACCCCCACCCCTTCCCCGCAGGCAGGGACATGCCAGCAACTTTGCACCTGAAGCCCCCCTCCCAGCCTCTCCACTCCCACCCCACGAGCCAATGTCCCTCATTTCGCTCCCAAACACAGCCCTAACGCCCGAGAAATAACACAGACAGCAGCAGCGAGTTTGTGTGCATTTCTATTGGGTACCAAGATACATACACCAGCCCCCCGCAGAGGTTTTCTGTACCATAACAGAAAAAAAAAAAAAAAAAAGGTGGTGGTGACTTGCTATGAGATTTTTATTTGACTGAAAGAGCAAGAAGAGAAGTCCAGAGCCAGGCTGCAGCCCTTGCCCAGCCCTGCTGCTGGAGAACTGGGGGCTCCCGCTGGGCCAGAGCTACATTCACTCGCTCCGGAAGGCTCCTGGCAGAGGCAGATGTGTCCCCATGCAGGAGGAAGCGATGCTGGCAGCGCAGGGCTAGAGGAAAAAGCCCCACAGAACTCCAGGGAACGTAGTGGATGTTCAAGACTGTGGCTCTACAGAGACGTATTAGACTCTGTAGGTGACCACATTCATTAAGCCTGAACTCGCTGGACTTCCCTTGGAGGAACGGGGGATGCAGAGGCACCTGCTGCAGGCTGCTCCCAGGGCAGGTCCTTCACAAGGGCACTGTACAATGGCAGAGAGAAGATGCAAGAACAGCTGCATCACCAGAAAAGAAACCAAAGCTGTTCCACTGAATGCAGCCACTGCAAGGAACGGCTCAGGCCAGCTCACTTCAGCTTCAAGCAAAAGGAAGGCAATGCTGAAAATAAAGGCTGCTGTAGAGAAGCTACAGGAAGGTTTTCAAGGAAGCAGAGGTCTCCCAAAATAACAGTGAAATGAGGAAGTCTTGAGAAACTAAGGAGAAATCCCCCAAGCCCCGTGCCAGCAAGCCTCACGTGTCTCTCAATGCCCTCCCACCACAAGCAGGTCCTGTGGGCGAGCAGTTGGTCCTGCGGGCAGTGGCTGCGGCTCGCACCCAAACAGCAGCAGCGGCTTGGGCCAGGCAGCAGCTGGCACTTGCGAGCTGCTCTTCTGACCAAGCAGAGGGAAAGGAAGGGGCCAGGCAGCACCAGTGCAGACCAGAGGGCCAGTGGGGTGCTGATGCTGCAGGAGGGACCAGCCCCACATCAGGGTCCTCTCCTGGTCCCAGCGCTTCAGCAGGTCATGGAGCAGACGCAGGTTGGATCCTCCTGGAGCCCCAGCTCCGTGAACGCCTCCAAGACCACCCCGCTCAGCACCAAGGGGTGGTCCTGACGCAGGGCAGAGCTCAGCTGGAAGGACCTCCCCGTCCCCTTGCACAACTGGTCACACGTGCTTGTGCAAAACACTTCGGAGTTAGACCTTTGGATTAACTGTTTAATACACTTGTGCACATGTGCGTATAGCAAAGAGGCAACTGTGAATCATAAGGCTATCGAGACATTGGCAGGTTCTGGGAAGAGCAAAGAGCCTGCAGGAGGCCTGGGTGAACCAGGCATCCACAGTTTGCTTCTTTTTGTCCCCATTCAATACACAAAATCCACACAGAGGGGAAACGGCCTCTCTCGCCCTCGTTTGCTCATCTCACGCTCAAAAGAGCTGCCAGCCAGAGCATGAGAAAGGAGTAACAAGTCCAGGAGCTCCCTCCTGCCTGTCACAGAGGAGGAAGGGAGAATCCAGAGCTGAGAAACGCTTCTGCTCTCCCTCGCTCAACTCTTTTGCTGTCACCCAACATGAGAGTGTCGCTGTGAAGGCGGAGGAAGCAACGCATCCAGCTGTCCCAGTGCCACGAGCCGGAGGAGGGCTGGGGCTGATCCATGCACCTGCTTTCCTGAGCTGCGCTAGATTTTGGGGGAGTCACAGCCTGCCAATGACAAGGTCTTTTAGTGAAAGGGACAATCAGTTGAGTCTCCATATATTAGTTATTCACGCACACGCAGGGAGGTGGGTCGTTCTAGGTTCCATATATATTCGTATATAAAGTGTACGCTGCCCTGCACAGATTTTATATCCCATATATATATATGTCTCACACATATATATATATAAATTTAAAAACCCTCCAAAAACCTACGCTAGGAAATCTCGAAGCCCAGGGAGGGCTGTCCTCTTGCACCTGTCCAAGGACCAAGAGAGGGCCATCAGAGTCTGGAAACATTCACGCTATCCTCCCTTACCCTACCTCTGCCTACCGCACGGCGGGCTCAGTCAGCGCCCTGAGTGCCTTCCTCAGTCCCACTCTGCCCCAGGCCTCCTATGCTCAGTTCTCCAAGCGTCTCCACAGGATCTGTGCCGTGTGTTGGCTTTCCCGAGTGGAGGCAATCCTCAGCCAGGCGCTGCTCTGCTGGGGCACCTCCTGCCACCGCCTCGGAGCCCTCCCGGGCTGGGTCCTTCAGGGGCTCCGACAGGTCCATGTCTGCCCGGGGCGCGTGGGCGCACAGGTCCTGAACCTTCTTGTTGAGGTCGTTGCGCTCCGTCTGCAGGGCTCGGCACAGTTTCTCCAAGCGCTGGATTTTCACCTGAAGCCCCTCCAGCTCTTTATCCCGAAGGGTTTTCTGCAAATAGAGAGGCAGTTTTCAGACTACCATGCTGGGGATGAAGGCAGAAAGGGAGAGAGGTGAAATCTCAAACGTAAGTTCAGGGGGAAAAGACCACGCAAGTCGCCTGCCTCAGCACAGAAAGCCAGAGCTTCCTTACCTCTTCAGCCATTTCCAAGAGAGCCTTGTTGCTGCTCTCCCAACGAGAACGGTACATAGTGGTCTCTTTCTCCAACTTCTTAATTTTCTTAGTCATCTACAGAACCAGTGACAAAAAGGGAACAAATGAGCCAGTGATACAGCGGGGCACACCTCGCGTATCCACCAACGGGCACCTGCTTTCCCAGCACAGACAGAGATCCTGCTGTCCTGCACAACGTCTCCGTGCCTTGTTGTGGTCAGCGTCAAGTGGGAAACATCCAGCAGGTAACACCAAACCAGGAGACAGGGGTAGCACTGCTTTTTGTGATTCAGGAGTGGTGCAGCAGTCACCCCACAAGTCCAGTATCCACCTTCTATCAGCAGCCAGCTCGTGGCTGGTTTATTGCCAGCAAAACTCAACAAAACAGAGCTGCAGCTCATCCCGCTCACAGACGCAGCAAGGAGACAGGCAGTACCTCCAGCCCACACGCGCTCTGCCAGGCAGCGACAGCGTTACCCACCTTCTCCATCTCCTGTTTAAATGTTGTGAACACTTCACTGCTTTTGGAAAGGGTGTTCTGGAATTCTTCAAACTTCTCTGTGTAGAGAGCAAGCTGCAGGGAGAGACAGGGTTACAGCTCCTCGCCATGGCACCTCCTGACAGCCTTCCCTGGCATGGGGGAGATTTTAGCCAAGAAGTGAGCTAGTTATCTTGTGACTGAACTTTATGACAAACAAACTAGCAGCATGGGGCTGCTCTGCCAGCTTTAGGTACTGGAAAATGTGGAAGAGTATTTCTTCTTTCTTAGGGAAACATCCTCAGAGCGTGATGTGCTCTGCAAACATCTGGCCTTGGCAGGAAGCACTTGTTGGGTCTGATTCAGCAGAGCATGACCACACAACTGCTCCCAGCACTGGGAAATGCACTGGTAAAACCAAGGCCCCTTTCTCCCACAAGGCAGAAGAGCTGAAAGAGGTCTCAGCAAACCCCATGCTGACACAGACACACCAATACCAAACTCAGGAGCAGTCTTGCCCTTGTGTTTTCCAGATTAAGCAACTTCAGGTTGTTCCCCGCTGAGGGAGAAAGGAAGAGAAAACAAACAAACTAGCAGGCAAACGAACAAGCAGGCTGAGCACACACAGACCAGGTAGCTCACCTGCTGCTTCAGGTGGGTCTCCTGCTGCTTCATCAGCTCACACATCCTCTGCGACTCCACAGCTTCCTTCAGCAGCTAGGGAAGAACAGAGGCAGTTACCTGGCTGCCACCAGGGGCAGTTCCTGATATGCGCTGCACAGCTGGTGCTTGGCCTGGGGACAGCAGAGGGCTGGGAGGAACACCAAGAGCAGAGCGGGGGCTCCAGCTGTGCTCCTGAGGCAGCTGGGGGAACAGTCACTGCCGGGCAAACAGCAGGTCTGGGATGGCCCCATCTGACTTGGGCTCTGCGCGTAGGAACCCAGCAGCAACAAACCTCCACAAACAAGGCACAAAGCTAACTGCTTGCATCCTACAGACTTGCTGTGAGACTTACAAAGTCCTTCTCCCGCTGGTGTCTCTCCTCTGCCTCCTTCAGCATCTCCTGTGCCTGCTGGAGCTTGGCATCCACGAGCTGCTGCTGCAGGTCCTTGTGTTTGAACACCTTCTCAATGTGCTGCCAAGGGAACGCCACCAGTCACTGACACGCTCAGACAGGGCCCTGCTGCCCAGGTGGCAGAAATCTCGAGGGAAGACCCCAGAGCCCCGTGGCCCCTTTTCCCACCAGTCCCTGCCCAGAAACACGCTCCACAGGGCAGAACGGGCACACCCCAGCAGGCTGCCCCAGGCCCCCGCCCCAACCCACCTCCTCCCGCAGCTCGTACTGCTCGATGAGCTTCTTGAGCCGCTCTGCCAGCTCCATGTTCTCCTGGCGCAGCTTGGAGTTCCTCTCGTTGTGCTGCTCCATCTGGAGCTGGATGTCGTTCAGCGTCACCTGGAAGTGGGAGGTCACCTCCTTCCGCTTCTCCTCTTCCTCCCGGGCACGCTGGACACCCTCCTCCTGCACGAGCAGGGCAGAGACAGCAGGGCCACGTCAGCCTCCGCACGGGCAGGCAGGTGAGCGAACCTGCCCACGCCGCGCTGCTCTGAGCCCACCCAGCCTCCCACTGGTGTCAGTCAGGAAGGGACCTTGGGCCACTGCCTGAGTGCCTCTTCCTCAGCCTGCCCTGGGCCTTTCCCCAGGATTTCTGCAGGGAACATAGCCCAGAACAACACCTGGGCATGGTGGATAAAGTCATGCCCCTTCCTCCTGGGTGTCTCCTTGAGTTACCCCAAGGGCAGAAGCGGGCAGCACTGCAGAGCACAAGGATGCACAGGCAATTTGCTGACCCCAGAGAACTCCCTCGCACAGCAGCAGCTCCACTGAGTGGCTGGATCAAGTAGCCAGCGCTCCTGGTCACGGCTGGCACGGTCACCAAGGGGCAGGCTGCATCCCGGGCACTGCCCACTCTCCTTCCCTACCAGAGCTGTGCCAGCCCACAAAGCTCCCTGATTTTCTCCACACGAGACCATGCAGGTCGGCCCCCTTCCTTCCTCTCCCTTGCGAGGAGAAGGCTTAATAGCAGAACTAAACGCCTGCTCTGGACATCATCAGGCTGTGGGCAACCACGGGCAGAGGTCAGCTTGCCAAAGAGGCTCCCAGCCCCGCAGCAAGCGATCCGAGTGCTTGGGAGGAAGCAGCTCATGGGGCAGCGCCCGGGAGACACTTGCCTTGAGGGTGCGGTTGTGTCTCTGGAGCTCGCGGCACAGACTCTCCAGCTTGCTGCGGGCCAGGATGGCCTTGCTGTGCTCGCTCTGCAGGTGGTCCTTCTCTTGCACCAGCTGCGTCTGCTTCTTCTGCAAGATCTTCATCTGCTTCTGGGAGTTACGGTGCTCTTCCAGCTAGGGCAGGAGAGCAAAGGGCACAGATGTAGCAAAACAGACCAGGGCAAAGCTGTGCCTGTATGAGGGAACAGGGGGACCAAAGAAGTGCTCTGTGTACCGTAAGAGAACAAGAGTTTTATAACACAAAAGGTGCTGGTTTTGAGCAGAGCAGAACTGATACAGAGCCCAAAGTCCCCTGGACAGGGCCTTTCTCCTTCCTGAATCAGGATCCTACCAGAACCTGACAGCCTCACACGTTTCTCCAGCATCTCCATGCACACCTTGCTCATACGGAGCAGAGCTCTGAGCACATGGCCAGCTGCAGGGAAACCTGAACACGACCCCTTGGGATGCACAAGGACAGTCCCACATGTGTCCTCTGCCCTGAATGCAGCACGTGCTCAGGTTAAACGCGGCCCATGAGAAACGTGTGCACACTCAGCTCCACAACACACACCTAGCGGCACGCTGGCTCTGTCAGACACGTTTCTTGCTAAGAAATTATCAACAGAAACACGACCGAGTGGTGGAGACAGGAGATATATCGGCGTGATCCTGTCACAGCTGGGCCTGCCAGCTCACAGCTCAGCCCTGCCTGCAGAGACGAGGAACGCAGGCTCAGCAGAACAGGCCATGTATGCCACCAGGACAAGATGGGCAAGAGATGCAGCTTCCACTTACAGAACAGGCAGGAAGCATATCTGAAGTCCTCTTACATGCTGACCTATCAAAAATACTCCTGTCACTGCTTACAACTCTACAGAATGTTAAAACAACAGTGCCCAGCCAGACCAAGCAATGCCTACCCTCTGATATTTGGATACCCAGCACCACAGAGATCCCAGAACATACACTGCAAAGCTACAGGCGTGTTCCTGGACTGTCCCTCTCAGCACCAAGAGCAAAATAATCTACAGCCATCGTCTGCCTCACCACGCAGTTCTGGTGCTCGCTGCAGCAGTATCCTCCCTCTGCCCCAGAACCTGGCACGCAGACACAAGGACTCACCAGCTCAGCGTATTTCTTGCACAGTGCCGCTAGTTTCTCCTCTGGAGTGCTCAGGGTGTTCAGCGTCTGCATCAGCAAAGTGATTTCCTTGCCTGGAACGAGACACAGAAGGAAAAAAAAAACTAAACATCGCTCACGCAGAATTCTGGCTCCTAAAGGCAAGGACAGCAGAGCCAAAGCAGGCCTCGCAGCCGTCACTGCCCTGGGCTCCCAACTCCAGCGCCTCCTCAGGACTCTGTCCCACAGGCTGCACCGCGTGCAGCAGGTGAATGATAAGAGCAGCCAGGGAGAGACCCGGTTTTCAGAGCAGGGAACCACCGCTGGGCTGGCCAGACAGAGCTGCATCCCGCGGAGGGGAAATGTGCAGAACTCAGAGGCTGGAGCCGCACCCAGGACCAGCCAGAGCCTTTGCACCTCTCTGGTTCGCTCCCACACTACAACAAGATGCCGTACTGCTCCCAAACACTGCTGCACATCGCACACCCGAGGTGCTCACTGTGCTAACGGCAATTAGTGCATTACAAAATCCATGCCTGCTCCAACGTTCTCGGGCTGGCGGCACCACCACCGCAGGGCACCTCTTACCTAGGCCCTTGGCTTTCTTCTTTTCCTGAGCTTTCTTCTGATCCCGCTCCCCGCACTCCTCGCCAGGCCGGAACTCCTCCGTCCCCTTTGTGCTCTCCTTCTCCCCGTTCATCTCAGGGACACCCGGCTCCTGGTCGCCGTTCCTCGGGGACTCGCTGCGACACTTCTCCGCCTCCTCCGGCTCCGCAGGCTCGCTCTGCCCACCGTCCTCGCCCGGACCCTCCTGGCTGGCATCCACGCAGTACGTGTTCAAGATGTCCTCAAGCTGTCTGCTTAGCTCTTCGGAGACGTCACGCACGGCAGGCCGGGAGGACTTGGTGTCCTCCTGCGCGAGAGGAGCTGTGGGAGACGCGAACACAAAGCATGATGCTTCCCCCACGCAGCTTATTCTCTGCTCCCCAGAGACACACAGCCAGGGAGAGGTTTCCCCGAGCACCCCACGGCACCGGGGCCTGCTGAACTTCCAGCAACACAAGCCGCTTTGTTCAGGTGCGTCTCCAGGGGGCTGCCCTGACAATGGAGGTGCATTCCTAGCAGCCTCTCCTTTGATCACGAGAGCATGACCAAGCCCCTGACATCTGTCAAGAGCAAGAACTGCCCCCTGCGCGCCAGCCTTTAGCACAAGCAGGGTGCGTGCGGGTTTCCCCTCAGAGGAGCATCCTGCAGGTATCCCCAGAGCCGAGCTGTGGGTTATTCCCTTCTCACACATAGCAGCAGCTGCACAGGCTCAGACAAACGCGTCTCGTCCCCAGCAGCAGACACGTGGGGAAGAGCAGGCAGCGTATCCTTCAGCACACTTCTGTGCTTCCAAAGTTCCCCCAAAGGGGAGATTTACAGCAGCAGGTTATTAAACTAACTCTGTTAACTCTATTATTAAACTAGCTCTATTCACTGGGCACTTCCTGCATCACACATTTACGAGGCGTGAGAATCCAAGGCGAGGTTTATGTTAACCAAGCTCCCCAAGGATTACCCGTTTTTATCTTCCAGAGAATTATTTTTACCGAGTGCTAATAACAGAGCAGATCGCTCAACGCTGCCCCCAGGAGGGTTGCCTGACACGTTCTGTACGGGACCCTGGAGGTTTAAGCCCGACGAACAGCCCATCATTTCCACACCAGAATCAACTCCACACCTCGGAAAGGGAGCGGGAACTACTTCAGACCCGTGTACACGCAGGAATTGCAGGAAACCAGGATATTCTGCCCGTGAAACCACATCTGCTCTCACACAAGCAGCCGGGGGTGAGCACAGCATCCTGCCCTCACCCAGGAGCAGCAGCAGCCCCACTGTCTCCATGCCTGGAACCCTCCCTCGGGGTTTCCCTGCTCGTGCCACCAGGCGCAGGCAGCAAGCGCACGCCCCGGCCCCGGCCCCTCCCCACCTTCCAGCGCCGCCGTGGCCTCGGCCGGGTCACCCTCCTCCAGCAGCAGGGCTCCGCCGGCCACGGAGGAGCCCGCAGGGTGCGGGGCTGCCTTGGCTTCCCCGCCTTGGTTCTTCATCGCTGCCGCCGCCCGCTCGGTCTCAGCGAGCCCTGGTGAAAGAGAAACGGGGGGGAAGCCACGGGGTTTAACGGGGTGAAACCGGGGTTTAACGGGGGCCAAGCCGTGAAGCCCTGGGGTTTAACGGGGGCAAAACCGTGGGGTTTAATGGGGGCCAAGCCCCGGGGTTTAACGGGGCCAAGCTGTGAAGCCTCGGGGTTTAACGGGGCCCCAGCCCGTTAACGGACGGCAGACGCCCCCCCCCCCGCCGCAGGGCAGCTCCGGGGCACCCCGAGGCGCGGGGACGCGGCCGGTTCTCACACCCCCCCTCCCCCCCCCGCTTTGCCGTGGGGCCGCAGCTCCCGGGGGCTCCGGGCCCGGGGACAGGCGGCGCCCCCGGACCGGCCCCGGTCTGTGCTGGGGGAGCAGCGGGGGGGGGAGGGGAGGGCCCCCGGTGCCCCCCGCCCCGCCCCCCCGTGTCCCCACGTGCCCCCCCCCCGGCCCCGCAGTGACGTCACGCACGTACCCCCGTGGCGTCAGCGGTCTGACGTAGTCGCCCCTCTCTCCTTCAGCCAATCAGCGGCCGGGAGCCGGCGGCGCTCCGGTGCACCGGCGGGGAGGGGAAGGGGAGGAGAACGGCCCCGGCGCCGCTCCCGGCCCCGCCGTTCTCGGCCCCAGTCCCTGCCCCGGCCCCGCCGCCCCGCGCTGCAGGAAGCGGCTCCGGCCCGGGCCTCTCGCCGTGCGCGCACCACGCATGCGCCGCCCCGCGCCGCCGCCCAATCAGCGACGGGGCGCCGCGGGGCCTGCCGGGAAACGCCGGCAAGAAGCTGCAGCCGCGGCGGGCAGCCCCGCGGACTACAACTCCCGGCGTGCCCCGCGCGGGGCTCTCCGCAGCCTCTCCCGAACTACAACTCCCGGCGGGCTCCGCGCCCTCCCCCCTCCCCCCCCAGCTCCTACGCCGCCGCCGCCCCCCACAGCCGGCTCGGGCCCGGCCCGCCCCCGGCGCGGCGGATCCTTTATTCAGTCAGCAGCACAGCCCCCGCCGTGCCCGCCCCACGTACCGCTTTCCCTGCAGCCCCCTTAGGCAAATCTCTACCTCTACGTGATATAAAAAATACAGAGATTCGGGTTCTTTTCCTGTACATGATCTGAGTGGGGTAAACCCCGCCCCGAGGCGCGGTGCCACGGCAGGCAGCACCACGCACAGCCCTTAAACATCCACCCCAGCCCAGGTCAGGAAACATAAAAGAAAATCCAGAACTCAGAGCATGTTCTCACAGAGAGAGAGAAAAAAAAAAAAAAAGCTTTCAAGTAAAGATGAGGAGCAGCTTCACCATTTCAACAGTTCTGTGACTTCAATCAGTAGCAATGCAAACAAAGCCTGTGCAGCAGCAGCTGTGCTTCCTTTCAGAAACCACCCCAGCATCCCGCCCTCTTCAGTTACCAGCTCTGGGGTCGTGGTGCTTTTCTCCTTGTAAATGCTACTAGCAGTTCTCCGGGAACAAGAAAATCTAGGCCAAGGGAAGAATCCTTCCCCCAGAAAATTCTTCCCAGGAGGGGGAGAAGGTCCTGCTTCTTCGTCCATTTACAGCATATCTCAGGGGAACTTGGCCCAGCTCTGTCAGGACTGTCCACTGAAGGAGGGTCGCAGAAAGGCCAGGGCTAAACTTTGCTCTTGGCAAATTAGAGTCTTTAATAAGAGTAATATGTGCAAAAAATTAAATAGATCAACCCAGGTTTCCAGAATTATTGTTGTCAGAATGCTTACTTTCTATTTGTGTTCTTACCCAACCCAATGCTGAAATCTCAATTAAGTACCCGAGGTAAGAAGTGACATTTGGGAGAGATCACCACAAAGAAAAAACCCCAAGAGGTGCAATCTGTTACCTCAGTGTTCTTCCTCCACCCAGATGCCTGCATTAAAGACACGTATGCAGCAGCAAAAAGAAAAAATGTGCAAGATATCCCCTCCTTTCCATGAGGACAAAGCACTGTTTCTAGTTGTTTGAAGGAAGAATTGTTTCCTAACAGGTGGAGTGGGTGTTCAGCCTTCCATTAGCAAGGAGGAATGGGACAATCAGCTGCTCCCAGTTGCTTTCTGGCAAGTTTGTGGTGGTGTTTTTTCTTCCCCCCAGGCACATTATAGCTGGAAACCTTCCATGGGGGCTTCGGCTTGCTGGAAGATGAATTGCTGCTGGTTCTCATCGACCTGGGGAGCTAGGGTGGAGTCATCCTCTACTCCAAAATAGTGCTCAATCAGGTCAAAGGCTTTCTGGTAGATCTCTTGGTTCTCATGGCTCTGCAGGAACTCTATCTTATCCAAGCCTTAGAGAAGAAAAAGTGAAATGCAATCAAACAAGGAGGTCCTGTCGTTCACGCTGTCCCAGATCCATCCTCCACCCTTCCCCCTATTCACTGCAAGACCCTTGTCTGTGTTAGATTAGCATTTTTGTGAGCAGCACTAACAGCTAAAACTAACTATTCCTGTTTCTTCAGAGTTGCCTGTGGATGTAATCTGTATCAGAAAGCATTAATGCCTTTCCAATTGTAGGTTTAGCTGATACAGCTAAAGCAGATAGTCTCCAGCAGAGAGCTGCAAGCACAAAACTGATCATCAGTGAAATTAATATCACTGGCTGGGAAAAGTTTGGCAGTTGCAGGGGGAAGGAGGTAGGGTCTGTCCCAGTAATCTCCAGCAGAAGGGCAGCAACAGCTTAAGCTGTCCTAATTAAATCCACTGCTGAACAGGAAGCATCCAAGCATTACATATTGAAGAATTTCAAGAATTATTCTTACTGGGACACACGATGTAACAGTCAGTGAGAGGGCAAAAAAGACACTGGCAGTATACAGGACATTTCAGACCAAAATAGGAACTGTTCCTCAAAGCATTAGGAGCAGGACAAGAAACACCAAATTAGGCCTCTACAGGGAAAAGCCAAGTCTCTCTGGATTTCCATCATACAACTGCAGCAAGAAGTGTCATGGACTTCTTACTTAGCTCAGCTTATTTTGATTAATATTCCCAACCGTGCGGGCCACAATTATCCGGTTGGCATCCAGCTCTAAGAAACCCAGATAAGTATGATAGTTTTTGTTTCCTAGTGTTTTGACTTGCACTGTAGCGTAAGACTAAAAAAAGACAGCATGATCTATTATTGGAGCAAATACTGACTTACAATATACCAAATCCCTTCACGGAAAAGCAACCAAAAAAAACTTAGCATCAGACCTTTCAATATAATCGATTGCTTTCAAAGTCAATAGCACCAAGACCACCAACCACAACCTACCGTATGCCTCTTCGATCAAGCTACAGTAAGGGTTGATGCCTGTCCCACTCTGGTTGGCTTCTTGCTCTCCAAGCCTCAGGATGTTCTCCAGGCCATTCAGCGCCACCTGAACAATCTTGGAGTCCATGACAGTCAGCAGGTCACAGAGAGGCTTGATACAACCCAAGTTTACCAGGTATCTAAAGAGAGCACCAAGAACATACATACACCTTTCAGGATAGCTAGCGTACCCTTTGCTCAGTTATAAGGAACAGAAGTGAGTCAAGCTAAAATATATTGCTTAATTTTAAGGTAAGATTTCTATTTTGCAAGGCTAATTTTTAGCTACTTATTTGCATTTGTATACAACCCCTTCCCTTTTTTTAAAAAAAGAACATTTTTGAAATGCAGGTGCTATTCAAATTAGATGCACACTGGATTTTAATCCGTCATCAAGTTTGGACATTTAGCCTAGTCTAAGCTATGTAAATGGCATGGGAGGGAGTTGTAGGGGAGTTGTTTGGACTGGCTTATCCTTAATTCAGAAGGAAACTACAATTTACAGCACAGCATGTGATCTGTATAGCTTGGCCTGTTTCTCAAGTACTCTCCCTGAGGTTCTCCAAATTAGTCCCTTGTTACTTGTTCTTGCAGTTCCCATAAAGACAAAGCTACCATACACTCAGATTTCCCTTAGGAGGAGCCACAGGGGGTACCTGATCTGTTCAGGAGTTCCTCCTGACGTTGCATTTGTAATTGCCCATGCTGCCTCTTTCCTCGTACGGAATTCTGCTTTCTGCAAGATTTCTATCAGTACCGGGAAAATGTTTGCATCTATGACTGCCTGGGGAGAGAGAATAGTAAGAAGTGTTTGAATTGACAATACATTTTCTAAAAAGGGTATTAAGAAACCTGAACAAAATCTCTACCTCCATTTTCCAATTCAGAAAGAACTTTCCAAGCTACTCCCTTCAGTGATTCCTCCATTACATTCTTCAGCAAGATCCTAGTCATGCAAGATACTCAATTCTGTAACTAGCACAGTAGATCTTTATTATCACATCAATACTGTAGGAATGCTTTCATCGTTTATCTGCCTTTGTACGTAGGTCATTGAAAGGGTAATTAAAACTCAACAAGCTACAGCTTTTCAAAGGAGTATTTCTAATTGCATATAGAGAAACTGGGGCTGTGTCTCTCATTACTCCAATGATCCAGCCTGTGGGACTCATTTCAGCCCAGCCTTTGTAGGTACAGTTAGTACTATTTTTTTTATGCTTTTGTTTGGCAGATGGCTAGGTGCAGAAGTCTGCAAATACCTTCCAAATAAAGGATATGGAAAAAACAGCCTCAAAGCATCAGATATGAAAAAAATGCAAGTTCTTAGTGCTGAGCTTAGAAACTAGGATTTTTACAGGTGGACTAGAGAAGACTCAATGCTGTACCTGTATTTGTGCTCTGTTTCCTGCTGTGATGTTAGATATAGTCCAGCAGGCTTCTTTCCTGATTGACTCCTTAGGACTACTTAATAAATGAAGGAGACATGGCAAGGCTGAACAGTTCAAAATCACCTTTAGAGAAAGAAAGCAGTAGTTAGATCACCAGTATCAGGCAGAAAGTTAAATGCTTTCAATTTTCACACAGTGAATATGCTGTATGGGCACTGCACTTCCCTCCCTGACCTTTTAGAGAAGAGGGGAGCATTGGCACTTCTACATTATGTAGTAAAGAAAAGTATTCCACCCCACCACCCATATATCCCAAAAACAGAGTTTGGGTTTTTGAAATTGCACTAAAAATACACTCTCCAGAGTAGAAAAAAGAAAAAAAAAAAAAAAAAAACACACGAGAAAAGCAAATGGTGCACCTTGATCCTAAGAAAACTTGCTGCAGACATACAAGACCATACGTCCCAACTTCCATAAATATTATTAAGAGCTGTACTCCTCTTTAGCTGCATCTGTAAAACATTCCTATCCCCCTCACCTGGGTCTGGATGTCATCTCCTGTCACGATGTTGCCAACCGCTCGCAAAGCTGGGGAGGCCACTTTGTAGTCATTGTGCCTGCAGGAAAGATGGTGCAATGACAACAAATAGATCACTGTACCCAAATACTTGGGAAACCCTCTCTCCAGTCTCCCATCTGCATTACTTAGTATTCCATTCCCTAGCATACAGTCTAAGTATCAGTCCAAACCTCTGTTTACTAAGTTCTTAGTGTACAGTATTAACTAGCACTCCAGCACTAGAAAATGCTCTGCCTCTCTCAGAAAGAAGAGGTTGATAACCCACAGCTCCCACCCAGCTTCAGCCCTCTTTTGTAACTGCCCCAGCAGAGCTGGTTAAGGCAGTGCCTGGATCCTGCCCCCACAAGGTGGGGAGCGCTCTGACAATCTGGGAATAAACTGCTGCCCAGCCTCACTGGGCTGAAGCAGTGAGACAAGATACTTACATTAACAGCTCCACCAGTCGCCGACACACCCCCGAGTCAATAACTGCTTGAATTTTCTCATTGGGGCCATCTGATAAATAGGAAAGAGCCCAGCATGCATCTGCCAGCAAGTCAGAGTCACTGTTGAATAATAGTCGGGACAACACTGGCAGGCAGGGAGATACCTACAACAACAGCCACCACCCCACATTAGTCACAGCCTGTCGAGGACCACTACATTTGCATACCAACAACACAACGGCCACACTGACTGACAAGATAACAATATTGAATGTCCACAGCTTCCTTCCCCAAAGTCAGCAGCTTTCTTGCTGGCCTACATACCTCATAATCATGGTTTAAAGTTACCTCAACAGCTTTACTACTAAACTAAAGTTACATCCCTTCCTCTTGGACCAAGTGTAGACTCCTGAGACAAGTGCTACCATGCACACTGCAGTTTGGAAGCCCCTTACGTTTCTTATGCAAGAGCACTGCTCCATTTCTTCTTCTCACTAAGCTCAGTATTCAGAACAGCAACCATCAACAGTTACACTTCCAAGCGCTTCAAGTATTTGTTTTTATATTTACACTCAATTTAGATTTCACCCCTCACTGCAGGCTTCCCAGCTTTGATAAGCAAGCTTTCATTTTAAAAACACAAAACAAAAACACACTGATCTTAACCGTTTCAGATTTACCAAACAAAAAAGGATGAGACAGATCTGAACGACCAGCAGAAACGTTAGTGTCACTGGCATACCAGGGAAGGGAAAGAAGAAAGCTGCCGCAGCTATAATGTAGCTGCAGAGGTCCTGTTTTGTAAAATCTGGATGCCTCAGAATTGAGTTTTCAGTCTCAGTTTCAAAGTTGCAGGCTTCCAGCATTCACAACAAAAGACTTCAGGGTAGCCCTGAGTATGTGCTCCTTGCACAGAAGTCTGGGTTTGCCCCTTACTCGAGGGGCTAAGCTGATGGGCTGCCAACAGAGCCATGCAGCGAGGTTGGCAGAATATTAAAAAGGCACTCAAGTATCTGCTGAACAGTAAGATCCACCTCAGCAGGAAGAACCTCACCCCGTTCCCTCCCAGAACATCTTACAGAAGTCCAACGGCCAAAAATAATTTAGACAAACATCTTGGCTGGGTGTCTCCCCATCACATCTGCCAACGAGGCATTTACTCTCACCTTATCAAATTCAGGTGGTGGACTCTTTCCTCTGCATAAGTTCGACAAGGCCCAGACAGCATTTCGTGTCATTGTCAACCTGGTGGACTTTGTAAGGAGCCTGAAGAGACAATTACCATGCATTATCCTTGATGAAGAACATAAGTTGCTGGAAACCAGCAAAGGAATCAAAAAAATAAAACAATTGTACGACTGTAAGGAAGTCAAACCACTATTCCACTTGCTGTAGCTCAACATGCTGTTTGTCACTCGAGCCTCTCAATGAGCAAGAAGAGGAGTGAAACAACTCCTAGAGCAAACAGCTATTTTCCTAACACTACAGTGACATGGAACAGGCAAGCTCCATGCTAGACAAGTTGCAGAAAGAAGTGTAAGTCAAATGCAGTTCCAAGATCAAATTCAGCCCAGACACTTGCACCAGAGGTGAGATGTCCTCCCGGCAACCAGCTGACAAACTGCTGTCTCTACTCTGCAGCGGAGACAGTAAGTCCTGGGGCTGAGGAAGGCTTCGGTCAGTAATTGCTGAGAGAGGGGACTGACAGGAGTACCAGTATAGCAAACCAGGTCACTTGTGACAAAGCATCAGTTTGCCAAGGACAGGATACAGTAAACAATCGTTTCCAAAGCAGCCAAGTAGTGCTGGAGAGCACACTCTTGACACAGATCTTCTGACTGTGCTGGGATGTACCACACCTGCGAGCTCAGAGGCAAGGCGGTGTGCAGAGACCTGCTTCCCTTTCCTCAGTCCTAGAGAAGCCCACTCAGACAAGCACCTGAAATCCACAGCATAAGCACAAGAACAGGCATTTGGAGGGACACAGTGAAACAGCAAGGCCTGTGACTTCAGAGAGGCAAGCACACTGAAACAGCACCCGCTGCAGATTCAGAGCAGTGTAAAGGTTTGTGAGAAGGCATGTTATCTACCAAGTCCCACTAGTTATCAGATACTTGTCTGAGCTGCCAGTTTATCATCTGGTACCAATGGTTTGATTCCCATCAACACACATTGCTAGGGAATCTATTCATCCAGCTCAAATATTGCTCTGCTGCAGTACAGTGGGACTTCACAAAGTGTATTGGCAAGTATTCATGGCTACTCACATTAACAAGGGAGGAAGAATAGCGCAGTTAAGGACATAATCTCTACACACAGAGCTGTCTCCAGCAATGTTCCCCAATGCCCAGACAGCCTGAAAGGAAACAGCAACAGTTTTAGCATTCACGCAGTTTCCAAACAGAGGAAGAAAAAGGTAGTGTACTAAGAAAGCATTTTCCTGTAACTCCAGGTAACAGTCACTTCGGTTTGTGGTCTGAAGCCAGCTCTCAGACTAGTCACTTATTTTAAACATTGCATTTTAATTGTGTGCGATCTACTGTGGTTCTTTCCCTAACCCCAAAGTAAGAAGTGAACCTTACCTGTTCTTGAACATCCTCAAAGTCAGAGTTTAACAGCTCTATAAAGATAGGAACTGCCCCGGCCTCAATTACTATTTTTGTTTGTTGGGAAGTTCCCGATGCAATATTCGTCAGTGCCCACGCTGCTTCAAACTGAAAGAAAAGACAGAAGTGTGAATAAATAACCCCAACGGAGCAATGTATTTGCTATTAAATTTCAGCTAGAATTCTTTCATCTTATCTTAAACTACTTGTGAGAAAGCATTCCCCAACAAAACACCTCAATACACTAAGAAAAAGATTTTTCTTGAACCATAAGAAAAACCCACACCTGCCTCCCCAAAGGCTCAGCTTAATGAGCGAAGACATTTATCTCTACAACCACTTTCCTGTACAAAAGTGAAGATGCATACCCCAGAAATACAAGGAACAGGAAGCTTTATCTATTCAGTGCAAGCAGTTCTAGCCCACCCTCTCATCTGGCTAACACTACAAAGATGCCTCATGATACGTGGCCCTGGGCCAGAGGGAAGATAGAAAATTATGAAGGCAGCCATCAGCTCTGAGATCCAGCTCCATGTATGGAAGTATCTTTAACTCCTACAAGATAACTATAGTTATTACCAAGCTGGAAGGAATCTCAAAAAGCCATCTAGTCCATCCCTCTGCCCCACGGCAGGGTCAGTACTACCTATGTCACTTCTAACAGCCATTTAGCCTGTTCTTAAAAGCCTCCATTATTGGAGGCTTTTCTTTACACAATTGCTCCCTACACGTTTACTCTGTGGCTCCACTAGCTTCCAGCAGCAACATCAGACACAGGAAGGCCAAATTCCCCTCTGCTGCAACTGAAATACAGTTTTTCATTATTTTTGCCAGTATTCTTCCAAGAACCGAATTCATAGCAATCTATAACTTTTCTGTTTCCCCTTTCCAAGCATTAAAGCTATCTTCATCTTCTCCCATATATCATACAACCTGCATCTTTTGGGTTCAAGACCACTTTTATCTAATAGCACCAGCAGGTTCATGCTGCTCAGCTGCAAAGATTTAACAGCTACAAGCCACGAAGAATTCCTAACAGTCTGCTTTACCTGTAGCGTGCAATTTTCACTTCTTTTCAGGAATTCAACAAATCTGTCCACCACTCCTTGAGTGTTTATCACTTCATCTATTGGAGGATTTGGCTCTGAAATAGCAATACAGTGTCAAAATAGTATATAAGTCTAATACAAGGGAACAACAAGCATGAACGATTGTTGACCTGAATGGTTTCAAGCTGTACTGAACTTGGCAGGACAACTCCTCAGAACCACTTTTGGTAAGATGTATTCAATTGTAAACAGTTAGCAAATTTACTAGATTATCAGGTTTCTAGATTACAGCCTTCCCCACACTCAAAGCTGGAAAAGCTTCTGTACAACACTCAAGTGCACAAATACTTCTGAAATAAAGCCTATGCCAGACCCTAGGGCAGGGATGAGTGACTTTTACCTTTGGAAAGTAGCTTCCTGAATTTCTGTGTGGTTGCTAGCTGTAGGTCAGGGTCATCTGAAAAAAGCATCTCTACCATCTCTCTTGTGATCACTCCTTCCTGAAAGGATGGCAAGGAGAAAGAACAACAGTTCCATGTCACATTACGCTTATTTAAGGTATCACGGTCAGGACAGCCTACCACAATTTTGTGCTTGCTATTAATCCAAAGACGTTGCTGTCTGAGATTACAGCACACTATTTGCTTCCTGGCAGACTTCTCCAGTTTGTTGTAATAGTACTAGCAACATTCCCCAAACCAGGGAAAAACAAACAGGTTACGGTTTATCAGTTTTATGCAGTCCACAGCATTAAATCTATCTGAAGGCACGATCGCAACAAGGAAAGGCACCTTACCCCACATGTTGTAGAACTAACATAGGAATCCACGAGGAGGCTATCAAACATGGAGGCATCTTCATTGATCAGTTCCACATTTCTTCTTTTAAAGAGCTAACAGGGAGCAAAACACGGGAGTCATTATTAGAAAGCAATGATTAACAGTCTTCATAAGTAGACATTCTTGTTCCTCAAACAAGATCCCGTCAGCTATAGACGAAGCGTAACCTGAATAGAAAAGTAGTCATTAATAACAGCTCTGCACACTGAAGACTAGCTTGGCATACAAACCATGATAATAAAACATGCTAAGTCTTGCTCTCAGATATGCAAATGCCCAAGTCACTGAAGCACTGGTATAGGCAAGTGCAGAATTCGGCCTAACAAGTTAAGGAAAACAGGGAGAAGGCAGCTTGCAGATGATGCAATCGTTTAGTCTGAGCCACACATATCACCGAAGAATCACCTTTCACTTTCACAGACCTCCAAGCAAAAAAAAAAAAATACAGCTCAGAGTTAAGAAATGCATGCAGCCCATGCTTTCACTTACTCTCCCTGCTTCTTGATGAAGCAACTCCATCCACTAATTAATAAAAAAAAAAAGTTAAAAACAAGGATCTGTGAACAAAAACCTTCAGTACCGTAAAGACAAAGTGCTTGGAGAGCCCTTGGTATGAGCGACACTCTGTACTAGGTACAAAGGAAAAGCAAAGCAAGATCTCAGAACAGGAAAAATAAGAGGACTGCCAACAAACCTTAATGCACAGATCCTTGAAGATTCCCATTTGGCAGCAGCACAATCTTGGTTGCGTTAAGGCTGTACACAAGCTAGTCAAGATGAGAGTTACCTGTTGCTCTCGTTTCTGTTTGCGCAGTTGAATTCCTTCCTCTTCTCTTCTCCGACGCATTTCCTCAGGATTTAGGGCTTTGTTCTTGTAACTCTTCATTCGATAGTTATCCTTTCCAGGACTCGCCATGGTTTCTGTGAAGAGGGAAAAAAAAAAAAAAAAAAGGCCTCATTTCTGGTCACTCTCTGCTCCTTTATCAGTGTGTTGTTTTCAATGAGAAAGTCAGTGCACATAAAAAAGCAAAGAACAGCCAGATTAAATCGCCTTTTAATGTAAAAAGCGAGAGCTGGTCTCTTGCACGCTGAAGTAAAAGCTTCAAGCTGGAATATGATCCTGAGATTAGTTCAGGTGATGTGTTGTTGTGGTAAGACTTATTAAGTTCGTAGGAAGCAGAGCAGATTTACTGTTCTGAAAGGAACCTGCATCCAACTTCCCAACACTGAAGCACGTTACCCGTATGAAAAGCATCTCCTCAAAGAGCTTCATTGTCCTCAGGAGGTGCATAACTAAGTTCTAACTTGGTATTAGCAGAACTTATTTCCCCTGTACCATCAGGGAATAACCTGCACCTTGACATTCCTTTCCCACAGACATCTGCTGAAGACCGTTCTGATTGTCAGTTGGTGACTGCATCAACTTCAGCATTTCGGAGCAGCCCCTGAAAGTACCAAACAACATCTGCATGGCAAAAACCCAGCAGAGCTCACAGTAAACTGAAGCCTTGACTTTAAAACTCCAGTAAAACACTGCAGAGACAAGCTGTACATATCACAGGCCATGTTTGCAAGTGTTCAGTACCTGACCTACTTATTTTGCTGCTTCATATCTGACTAACGCAGTACTTCAAACCTGATTACTCGTGTATTTGCCTCCTAGTCAGGGAAGTGACACTCCACTGTTTAGCCCAGTAAAAACAACCAGGGCCAAGCAGCAGCCTGAGCACAGAAGGATATCAATTCCTCAGCTGCACCCAGCTACAACCCCCTGCTCTGACCACACCAACTTCCAAATGCTCCCTTTCTCCCATTTATGAGACAGATCGCTTGGCTTCCCTTCTGTGCCCTTCCCAGGACAGGAAGGGAGCAGCGATAATACAGAGCAGCAAACTGCCCGTTAGCCCTGAGACCAGACGACAATTCCCTGGCAGTCAGCTGGACACCAGTATCTGCCTTTTGTCCACCTGTGCCTAGCAGCTGGAAGACGTACCCTGTGAAAGTCGGCAGCTATCTCCTCTTACCTCCTCCTTCAACCTTTAAGCACTCCTCAGGCACGTTGCTTACAGAAAGTCCATGTCTGACTTATCAGCTGCCTCCAGCCACTCTGGAAGCCCTCCAAGATCAGCTAGAGAAGTTTCAGACCTTACTGCCCTCCTGCTAGCAGGGCCCACAGCCAAGCCAAAGACAGACAGGTACAGTGTACAGTTATCCAACAGCTCACTGCTATGGAAAGAGGAAACAACCAGAAGAATTCATGTTAACATGAAGAAACAAAATACTTTCAGTTATAGGATTTCAAGACCAGTAAGTGGAGACACTAAACATTAGGAGAGTCACGCTCCTTTTAATGGCATCTGCTTTCTGAGAGGGCATTCCCTTCCCTGGTCAAATCAGCAAGGACGTTCTTGTGAACAGCAACAGATAAAGCAAAAACACCGCCAAAAAAATCAAGTTCCTCTGGTCACTTACACTGCAACAGACACTGGCAAACAGTCCTGAGCCCATTCTGAAGCTCAGCTGACCCCAGAGACATCCCAAGGCTTGAGGAGGTGTAGCACAGCGGGCTGAAAGCTTATTGGCACCTCTAAGGCTGAAAAGAAGCCACCAGCTCTTCATCAGGAAGAAGCAGTATCCCAGAGTTGTATTAGAAAGCCTTTCAGTAGATGTTTAGGACACAGTAGCTCTATGAAAAAGGGACTGCATCATACTTGAGCACCACCAAGGAAAACACACAGAGCCTCCAAAGAGAATGGAGGGCTGAAACAAGTCAGAGCACGGCTCCTTTTTTCCTGAGTTCTCCTCTCACAAGGCAGAGGTTCAGAGAAATAACTGGCATGTTTGTAAAGGCATTTGGCACACCTACCTCATCCTCAGGGACCACTGACATAGCAAGGAAGCAGCCTGAAGCTCTCAGAAGCCAGGCTCCCCCTTGGCCATTCCCCTTCCCAGCAGGGCTGTACGCCAGGACGGAGGGAAGAATCTTTATTATTTTTGTCTGAGTAGCAGCTACTTCAGGAGATAGAAGACAAAATGTACAGGGGGTTGTTTATAGCTGATCTTACCGGAGCAAGGCGTCATCTACATAGAGATTTTAATTCAGGAAATAATTTCACCACTGCCATTCGTTCTGTAGGTGAAGCATCCACGTGACTACCCCAGCACTAATGGCTGATACAGGCACATAAAGGAGTAAGAGCTGATAGCTTAATTCAGAAAGATTACAACAGAATCCCTAACAGAGAGAAATTTGCTACCTCCCTCTGGAAGGCAAAGTCCCCAGTTAAAAGGTAGTTTTTAAGAAAGGGATAAAGAAAAAGCAATTAAATGGCTTAGCAGTATGCCTGGGCTTACCAGCCAGTTGGTCACACAAATAGCTGAGTGGCACATGACAGTCGAGCTGCCCGGGGACTTGCACAACCCCGCTCCGCAGGCACACCCTGACAGCCCGGAGCTGGGTGTCAGCGCAGAGAAGGAAATCGGCCAGGCAGCAAGGTCTCACACTCTGCATGGCATAAGTGTGCTCACACGCCATGCAGTGTAAGGCTTGTGATTTCAGGAGCTTTGAACACCACCGTGACACTGCAGGGAACCCCCACGGACGCAGCCAGCCCCTGCAGGGTGACTTTCTGTGCCGGCTGCACAACCACACACCTCTGTGAAACCACCACTGGTTTTCTACTTTATTGTGCACACACACACCTCCTCAGGTCCTTTCTGAGGACTTTTGCCAGTCCATCCAGTCCCAATACTTTGACATTGGAATGCCGGTTTGTGACATTACCTCCCATTTCTACGGCAGTGATGTCACCGGGGCAAGATCGTAACTTCACCGTGAGCTCAGCTGATGCTGTCAGCACCAGGCTGCAGCAAGCGCGAACACGTGGAACAAAACTGACAGCAGGAGGCCCAGCACATACAAATTCTCTGCACAAAACATCTGGCTCATCCAGTATGTCTGCAAGCCAGGCTTCGGCAGCGTTAACTATTAACTGAAATTCTACCCACACACCAATCCCACTAAGCCAGGCTGGAGGGGCAGTCTGATTCTCTGATCAGGAAAAGCAAATCATCCCCAATCATCTACGAGTGATGTGCAGACAATGCACATTTTCACTTTGCAGCTTAACATAAGTTGTTGCTCTGAGAAGCTTCTGCTTTTCTGTAAGAGTCCTTGACTAAGCGGCACTGGAAACCTAACTAGAGCATGTTTCTTTTAGCTGCTCGAAGTTTCCCACCCAAACCTCCACAAAGCGCTAGGACAGTACCTCTGCTAGGACAGTTTTCTTCTCTCACAACCAACTAGGCCCCGCCTTATAACAAGATGCATCAGCTCATGCCCTGGAATTACGGAGTCATTCTGATGTTGTTCCAGGCACAAGTCCTGGGCTCCAGGCTTCCCTGCAGCGCCCCACAGAAGCAGGGCACTCAGGCTGCTTCCTCCTGCACTGCAGCGCTCAGCTCACGGCCTGGCAGCAGCTCCCCCGAGCAGCTCGAGCAGCCTGCAGCTGCCCCAGGTACCCTGTTCCTTGCACGGAGGCCGAACCCTCCTGGCAGCACCCACAGCCCCGCTTACCTCTCTCCAGCCTGGCTCCCTGCACGCCAGGTGCCCGCACCCATCCCCGCCACACCTAAAGGCACGGGTGCCTGGGGCACAGTGGTGTCAGCCGATCCAACAGCCTGCTGAAGAACAAGGACAAGCACACACACACCTGCCAGGTGTCCCAGCACATGGCAATGCCACAAGGAGATGCAGGCAGCATGGCCAGGCAGCACCATCCCAGCACCGACCCTTCACAACCAGCACAGGACTGTATTTTCGCTCCCAGAGCTGCCCAGGCAACGCGTCAAGCTGAGCCCAGTCTGCCGGCCTGCTTGGGAGCAGCGCTGTTAGATGAGGAGCTTGCTCTGTTCTACAGGGACATCACAGCGTGATGGGTTGTTAGAAAGGACAGGAAAACAACAAGTAGGACAGAATTAGAACGAGGCACCTCCTCTACCAGTGGAAACAACAACACAGCTTTTCCATATCCAGCAAAAGCCAGTTCAGCTGCTTCAATCACACGCTCACACCTCGTTCTACCATCCTGCTGCAGCAGACAGCCTGCTTTCCCAGGGAGCTGGTTTCCTCTGAGCAACACCCCTCGGACTGCCCTGGAACGGTACCATCACTGCCAGCTCCTTTGTCACTGGCCAGTCAAACCTGGCTTCGGCCGGCTCCTTGGGAGCACCCACGTCTCCTCAGCCGTACACAGCCCCTCCCCGCTGCAGGAGCGATGCGGGGTGGCTCAAGGTGCACTGCTCTTACCTTTACCTCGTTAGTCCGATTTATCTTCCCTGGAGCAGAGGCAGAACTTGCTCTGGATGTTAACAGCCTGTCAAGCTGTCAGCCCATCCCTTCTGAACAGCCCCGCAGACCGAGCAGTTCCACGAACCTATGGGAGCTCTAACACATTTTCCAAGAAGACCACTTGAGGATCTGCTATTTGCGCCCAGAACCTCACAGCATTCCCTCCAGAAAAAAGACACAAGCGCAGAGCCTTACAGAATTAACTCCCATCTAGGATGCTGCTCGGACTAAGCTTGACAAGATCCCACGTCTGCCAACGAGTTCTGGATGCTAACACCTTCGGAATCACATCATTGTGGTAAGGGTAAATCAAGGACAGGCTTTATGAAGCTCATTCACTCTGGGAATGCTTTCAGGTGGTCTGTGAGCTGAGAATTCTCTTGCAGGAGCTACGGGAACAAACTTAGGGGTGAAGCTTAATTGATCAATACCTTTTCAGTTCCCTGGGTAAAGGGAACCCCTTCGGGAGGCTGGAGAAGTTTGGCTTCTGCTGTAGGTTTGCTGGCAATGGTCGGCTTCTATGGAGAAACCCTCCCGTTGTCATGTAAGCCAAAGAACGAACAGAACGCCACACTCCTCCTTACCCTACATTGAATGATACGAAAGTTTTTACCACGTAAATGAAAAAGCAGGGTGAAAGTTGGACTCAAGGCTCACCAGAGCACTCAGGTCCCGTAATTACGCATATAAAAGCCAACAAAGCCACAGCACTCGGCCAGAAAGGCGATTCCAGGGTCATTGCTACCACGCCAAGATTATAACGGCTTCTTAACGTTACTGAATCAGAAATGCAGCCTTGCTTCTTTCCAGCTGACGCTCTCCCCACTTCTCTGCCTTACACAAAGCAACTGCTTCCAACAGTTCTTCAGCTGCTGATTAAAGCCTCCGAGCTGAGTCACTGCAGGGGCTCGCACGTCTAAATCGGGACTTGTGCTGCTGAGTCAGACTGGAGGGACAGAACAGAGGAACAGTGACACGGACAGATCTAACCAGGCGTTTTAAAGCCAAAACCTCCTTCCAGGAGGGCAATCTTTGTACGGTATCTATTGCAGTCCTGTTGCTGGCCACAAGACATGTACCTAAGGCAACACCTGGCCAGCAAGGAGAGCTGACAGCCGCGTGTTCGGAGTTCAGTACAGCAGCAGAGTTACACAAGGGGAAATTAACGCGTTTGATGAACTACAAGCACTGATCTCGGTCAATTGGCAGCCCCTCGGTACCTCTCAAAGCTAGCCCAACTGAGCAAGCAGCAGGCCAGAAAGGCCTCTTCCAGCCCAAGCCTTCCCTGCCACAGCATGAACATGGTCAGCTACAAGAAAAGAAAAATCCCTAAGCTCCACAAATAAGAGCAAAACACAATCAATGTACTAAGAAGTTGCATTTGACAACCCTGCTGCTTACACCCTCCGGGTCTCTTCTCCCTGGCAGAATGTTTCTCCAGTCCATAAAGTTGCCTGAAAAGCCTGAGGAACCCCCTGCCACCCTGCAGGCCCTGACCCCAGAAATCAGTGTAACAGCAACAAAGGAAACAGCATTACGGATTTCTGAAGCGTCTCAAAACCTAAACCCTCTCTCTACATAGTCAAGCATTAACCACCAATTTCTCTGTAAGCACAGCGTGCCACTGAAGACCACAGCTGATGTCTTGCAGCTGTAACAGGGGTAACAGCCAAGATTTACTTGAAGTAAGTTTGTAAACCCACTCTAAATTTACTCAATAATCAGCAGTGCTTATGCGAGTTTTCTGTTTCCTCTGTCTTATTTGTGAAAGTTCCTGAAGTTCGAGAAGCAACAGAAACAAAAGTTCTTCTGAACCTCGGGTACGTAATGCGTTATACGCCTCTACAGGTATGTCTCCAGGCAATTCTTAAATGGATGTTTAAAGCACTTGCTTTACAACACAGCACAAGGGTTCTCCGTAACAGCAGCTACGGACACAGACCTAACTTCTCTTGAGAAGCGTGTCCAGGACAACTTAATAGTTTAGTTGAGAATGTAGAAAGTGAAGCCTATGTAATCAGTACTTCCTGAACACAGCTAAGTGAAGTTGGTTATGGTGAGAATACACAAATAGTTGAATTGTCTGTGTGCACTGCATGACGAGGCAGCTCCGAACTGCTGGCAGACACGAGCCCAGAACAGCTTCCTATACTGAGCCTGTCGTTTTCTCTTGAACCTGTCATTTTGATAGTTCTGTAGTGAAAAGTAAATTGGGAATAAAATCACTTCATCGCTCAGGTGACAAAGGGAAAAGGAAACCAAACAACTACCCAAGGAGTCCTGCCAAGCAAGCAGCTACTCGGGGCTTTCCCTTCACAGCCCTGGAGTGACCCAGCCGCTGCTAACCCTGGAGGAGAGGCCAAGTGCTGTGCTCTGTCACTCGCACAGGTCTGGCTTGCTCGTTTCATTCTGCTTTTACGTCCTCCTGCAGGTTCTCTGAGTGCCTGCTCCAAGCGAGCAGAGGCAGTACTCTTGCACAGTGGTCTCCAACACAGGCTGCTGCCATCCTGGGGCCGGGTGCTTCGCCCGGAGTACATCGTGTGCTCGCAGAGCGCTTATCCATGCAGTTATTTGGCTGTCTGGTGCAGCAGTCGCCGTTGGCTCATTCCCGTCGGTTTTCGCTGCGAGAGCCAGGGCCGTGATATCACTGCAGGAATGTGCAACAGCCTCGCTGCTGCCTGCGGAGGGGGAGGGGAGCACAAAAATTCTCTTCGGAGGAATTAAGAGCCCTGCAGCATACTTGTCTTTCACCATGGTCAGCCCGAGATTAGGCCTCCCTCTGGCTGTCCGTGCCCGATGTAAGGAGAACTCGCTGTCCTTGAGTCTGCTTCTCTGAACACTAACTTCAACTCTACTTCCTCCTGACCTTTTCACCCCAGAAGGCTGGGGTTTGGCTCCTATAAATCGCCTTCAGCCTGATTTACATGTCCCAAGACCTTCAGACTTCCTTAAGAGTGTATTGATGATCTGAGAAGTATAACTCCCTCTCACCTGAGGTCAGGGAGTCCTTTGTAACAGTTCCTAAACCGAGGATCAACTCAAACTTGACCCACAAGAGATATGGGAGTCCTAAAGCAGTCTGAAATAGAGTTACAGAAAGCTACAGAATTCCAAAAAGCTCATCCCTCCCAGCACGTGCTTTCCTGCAGAAACAAGCAGCATTGTGCTTTGATAAGCATGTTTATCTGGACTTCAAAAGTACAATAGCTTAAAAGTGAAAGGCCGGAGGAATTAGTACTCTCCCTATTACACCCACCACTTTGATGATCAAGCTCCCCTTCACAAAGTTCATGTTTGCTCTCCTGAACTCAAGCAAACAAAGCAAAATAGCCAAGTAACTAGTTAAATTCATCAGCCACAAGGTTTGTGGAGTCGGACGTCACTGCTGCACGGGCTGAGCAGCGCAGCAAAGACACTCGGACATCTGTAATCTGCACGGTGAATGAAGAAAGAACTGACGGGCATTTCTAGGAGGTGAGACCAACACCCTACAGCCACCAACAAACCACAGCACCCCCAGCCCACACCACGCGAAGTATCACGGCGTTCTGCCACAATTTATACCTATTAACCCAGAACACTGAAAAAGCAGTCTTAGTGTATTTTAAGTTACTTTCAAAAAGTTTAGGTGGGAAGTATTGAATGGCTGCTGTCGGAAACGTGTCCGCTTCAAACTCCAACGAGAAACCACACGGCAGAGGGGGGGAAGGATGGGAAAGCTCCTTCGAACATCCTCAGCCACAGAAAACACGCAGTTTCCAGACGTGCTCCAACAGGCCCGAGGACATTTTTCTATTCAAAGTTGCCAGTCAAGGTTTTACATCAAGCTACACATTAAGTTTCAGAAGCTGTTCTAGACGGGGAGGTGCTGCAGCCGGTGCAGCCGCAGACTTGCAGCCGCTCACTTCTGAGCCTCGCAGGAGATGTCTGAAGATGGCACAGGAGCTCCTGACATCTCGGTCAGGCAGCATCCCTCCACAAAGGGCATTTTTAAGACCTCTGAGGGCAACTCTGGTTAAAAGCTGCTGTTGCTGAAAATTGACAAGACCTTAACTTTTGCCTCAGAGACGAAGCTTACACGGAACAGGCCTGCTGCAGGCATCGCTTCCCTGCTCCCCTCACCCCTCCAACCCCCCCCTCCCTCCGTCAGGCCTCAGGGAAGCGCCACGGCCCCGAGCGGGGAGCTTCGGTCTCAGACCACGTCTGGGCTGACAGAAACCTCCTGTCACCGCGGGACCTGCCGAGGGGCAGCGCTCAGCGGTTATTTACTTGTACCTAACGAGAGCTGCTCCTCTGACAGGGCGCGGGGACAGCCCCGGGGGGCTCACGGCGCTGCCGGGACCCGCGCTGACAGCAGCGGCCGCCCATGGCTGGGGTTTTCGTCCGCTTTAGCTGAGAACTGGGAGATACGGGGGGGACTGACGTGAGGTGAGGCAACGAGCCGTGCTCTGCTGGGTCACGGGCAGGGACTGCCAGTCCGTCTGTCAGTCGGTCGGTCGGTCTGCCTGTCTGTCTGTCCGTCCGTCCGTCCCCCCGCAGCCCGCCCCGAGTGAGGCCGAGCTCCGCGGCCCCGCACCGAGCCCCGGCCGGCCCAGCCGCCGCCGCACCAGCCTCCCCCGCCCGGGAAAGGCCCCCCCGGGGCCGCTCTGGGTGAGCCCTGCCTGCAGCCCCCGGCCCGGTGAGGGGCACGGGCAGCCCCGGGCCGAGCCTCAGCCCCCGGAGGGTCGGCGTCTCCCAGCCCGGTCCCGCCCGATCCAACCCCGTCCCAGCCCGGCCGCCCTCACCCATCGCGGCTCCTGAGGCGGCGGCTCCCGGCGGCGGCCACAATATGGCGGGAGGGCGGCGGGGGGCGGGCGGCGAGCGGCGAACGGCGGCCGACAGGAGCCAAACGGCCCCGCGCAGCGCGGCCCCGCCCCGGGGCGGGACGGGACGGGAGGGGAGGGGCGGGGGGAGTCGCCCGCCCCCAACGGCGTCCCCTCGGCTGTGGTCCCTCACGTTCTGTCCCCTCACGTCCCCTCACATCCCATCCCCTCAGGTCCCCTCACGTCTGTCCCTTCATGTCCCCTCAGCCCCAGCCCCTCACATCCCATACCCTCAGCCCTGTCCCCTCATGTCCCCCCGGCCCCTCACATCCCCTCACATCCCATCCCCTCAGGTCCTCTCACATTCTGTCCCCTTGCATCCCCTCAGCCCCATCCCCTCAGCCCCATCCCTTCACGTCCCTCCAGGTCCCATCCCCTCAGCTCTCACCCCTCACGTCCCCTCAGCCCTGTCCCCTCACCCCCTGCCGTCCTCCAGCCCCATCCTCCTGCACCCCAAGCCCTGCCATGTCCCCACACCACCCTCAGCCTGCCGAGCTGGGGGCAGGCAGCTCCGGGCCCCCCAGGGGAGGCACTGAGGGAACACGGGCCCAATCCTGCTCCACATGCAGCTCGGAGCAGGGCAGCACGCACAGCAACGCTCTAAGATGTCCTTTCATTATAAAGTGTTTAAAGGATCTGTGTCCTTCGCAGCTCCACGGCCTCCTGAGCGGCGCGGGGGAATCAGGTGGCGCGTGGCCGGCAGTTCCCTCCCATGGCAATGAAGACGTCAATGGGGACGTGGGGCAGGGTCAGGCAGTGGCTCCCGGGGCATCGCCGCAGCTGCCTGTGGGGAGAGAGCAGGGTGAGGGCAGCAGCACGGCACAGCATGGCCAGACCCTGTACCCCACAGGAGTCCTGGCAGGGCTCAGCACCCCCTTACCTTCCCACCGGCTGCTCAGCACCCACCGGGTCCTGAGCCTCTGGAGCCACGGCCAGGCTGGGACAGTCACCTGCCTCGATGGGGAACCTTCGGGCCTGCGGTGTTTCCTGGGAGCTCATGTCCGGGCCCTGGACGTGGCTGACCGGGGAGAAGCAGGCGTGAACTGGCAGCACAGGGCCTGGCCCCAGTGGTCCCCAGCCCCACAGAGGGGAACCCAGGGCTCGCCGGGGCCGGGCCTTGCCCTGCAAAGGGCAGGCGGCACTGCCCGCTCTGGTTCCAGCTGCCAGAGCTGGCTGGATGTGCCCAGCTCGGTCGCACGGCTGCGATGCAGCAGCAGAAGGAGGCTGGCACAGGGCACGGCCACTGCCTCCCCTCGGCATCCCCTTGCTGGAGGTGCAGGATGACACCGAGCAGCAAAGTGTTCCCAGCACGCCAGCTCTGAACTGTACTGCCACCCCCCAGCCTGCTCTGGGGAAAGAGGGGAAGGGACACGGAGGGGCAGCAATGGCAAAAGGAGGGGGAGCACGTGTGGCCAGCCCCGCATCCCCCACGTTCCCCACCCCATGAGCCCACTCACGGTGCCCACTGAGCGGGCGTTCCAGCACAGCCCTATCCCCCTGCCCGGTCGAGTGGCCACCCACTTTGATGCACATCCGTCATCTCTGATTCATGCAGCATCAGCTGCATCATAATAGCACACCTGGGTTTAATAGGTCCCCCTATGCTCCCCTTCACACAGCACCAGGGCACGAGCAGGGCCTTGGGGTGCTGTGCATGCCAGCGGGGGGCACGGGGAGCCCCTGGGTGCTGAGATGCTGTTGTGTAGGACCTGAGACTGAGCGGTCCCAGCTTGTAGGAGGACATGGAGGCGTTTTTGCTTGCCAATGGCTACCAGCTTGGCAAGACCATTGGGGAGGGAACTTACTCCAAAGTGAAGGAAGCCTTATCCCTAAAGCATCAGAAGAAAGTGGCAATTAAAATAATTGATAAGAGGGAAGGCCCAAAAGGTAAGAGGTGGCCCCAAAGGGACTCCAGGCTGAGACACCATTCCTCCTTGAAGACTTTTCATTCCTGCCAGAAAATAAGTTTCCCAAACTTTCCACCTAAGTGCAATTTGGCCAGATGCTGACCCCCAGCGGAGCAGCCAGGGGCCATGACCCAAAGATTATTTAGCTGGCTGCTCCTCCAACTGCAGGGAGACCCAAGTGCAGGCAGAATCCAGCATCCCTTCCGGATGAGCATCCTGGGTGGAAGGCTTGGTGCCAGCCCGCAAGGCACTGAGCACCCACAATGTGCCCTTCCCTCCCTCTACCCATCCCCATAGCCTCAGCTGGGAGAGGTGCAGGGCATCAGCAGCTCAGGGACAGCCCCATCCCCACTCTGTGAGCACATTTGCCTCCTCTCCTGGCAGAATTTATTCAGAGATTCCTGCCCCGGGAGCTCCAGATCGTTGGGCGCTTGGACCACAAGAACATCATCCGGGTGTACGAGATACTGGAGTCTGCAGAAGGGAAGATCTACCTCGTGATGGAGCTGGCGGAGGACGGGGACATCTTTGACTGCGTGCTGCGCGAGGGTCCCCTGCCCGAGCACGGCGCCAGGGCGCTTTTTCGCCAGCTGGTTGAGGCCATCCGGTACTGCCACGGCTGCGGGGTGGCTCACCGCGACCTCAAGTGTGAGAACGCCCTGCTGCAGGGCCGCACCGTGAAGCTGACGGACTTCGGCTTCGCCAAGCTGCTCCCCAGGGGCCGCCGGGAGCTGAGCCGCACCTTCTGTGGCAGCGTGGCGTATGCGGCGCCTGAGGTGCTGCAGGGGGTGCCCCACGACAGCTGCAAGGGCGACATCTGGAGCTTGGGTGTCATCCTCTACGTCCTGCTGTGCGCCCACCTGCCCTTCGATGACAACAACATCCCCCAGATGCTGTGGCAGCAGCAGAAAGGTGTCTCCCTGCCCAGGCACCTGGGGGTCTCCAGGGAGTGCCAGGACCTCCTGAAAAGGCTCCTGGAGCCAGACATGATCCTGAGGCCATCCGTGGAGGGGGTCAGCAGGCACCCCTGGCTGGCAAACCCCTGAGAAGTGCTCGTTCTGCTCTCGCCCCATGGGACAGATTGCTTCTAAAATGACAATAAATTTGGATGTCAGTGTTTACCATCTATACAGTCTCCTGGGTGCCCTGCCAGGCCTCTGGCAGGCAGAGACACAGACTGGTTCATATCTGGACACTTTTATCTGCTCCCTCAAAGCCCACAAGATCTGGGGCCACAGGGATAGGCAGGAGGGCACCCTGGCTGTGAGCACCCCAGCTGCCCGGCTTGGAGAAGGGCAGCCCAGACACCTCTGCTTGTCCTCAGCCCTCTCCCCTCATCCTCACAGGTAAGTGAACCTGCCTTGGGGTAGGTGGAAAGAAAGGGAAAATAAATTTAAAGCAGTTGACTCGCTGAAGGTGGCTCTCCCCACCCCACAGGCAAAGGAAAGGAGGACACAGGTAGCAACTCTGTAGAATTCCTTTAATTGCTGTTAACTGCAAGTCTGTAAAAGGTTTGGAGAAAGTCATTGTTACAAAACTACCAGCGGTTAGAAGTGTTCCTGGTTTTTGCCCCTGCTAGAAAAGGCTCAGGGGGATGCAGAATAGTTCAGAACAGAGAATATTGCACAGACAACCCAATGGTTAATTTGACAAAAGAAAAAAAAGACACAGATGAGAGCACTGCACCCTGAAGCTCTGCTGCCGGGCTGGGGATGCTGCTGACTCACACCCTCAGACTGCTGCTCCAGCCCCAACCACTCGGCAGAAACCTCCCACTACAAGGGTTTCTGCTACAGCTCAACGTGAGCCCACCCCAGGGCGAAGCCGCAGCACGTTTCAGAGGCTCTGCTGTGATCCAAGCAGGAACTGAGTGCAGCTCAGGCCCTGGACCCCACACACGGGTTCTACAGCACAGACGAGCTCGTGTAAGGGCCTGAAGTCGGTGCTGCCACCAAGCCACCCGGGAGAGCAGCTGCATTTGAGAATCTCAAGCAAGGAGAAAAAAAATAAAAATAATAAAAAAATCAAGTCTTCCAAGTGTACCTAGGCTAATGCTATCCAGAAACAGAAGGAAGCCCCAGCTCACATGGAGCAGCCCTGCAAGGGGCAGGACAACGATAACACATAAAACCACCACCCAAAAGGCCAAAAAAGGGCAGTGTGGGCTCTGCCCCTTCAGGATAACTTTATGTTAGCAACCCCCACTGAGGAGCACCTCATGGCACCACGAGGGAGCTGCCTGCAGAGGCCGTGGGTCCGAAGGAAGCGTTGCAAGCAGTCGCAGGGGGTTAAGTGAGGGAAACCAAGTGAGCGCAGGGAGGTTTGTGACCCTGGTGTGGCTGGGACGCAAGGAGGGCAGACACACCAAGGGGTGCCATCCATGCTTGGACGCTTCTGCCTCCCCCCAGGCTGGGAGAAGGCTGAGCCTTGGCACCACAGCGGTGTTGAAGTGGTTAGTGGCCCACACTGGGGCTTCGCAAGGGCACTGCAGCAGAGGGTTCTGCTCCCAAGCTGACCTAAATCACTGCCTGTTCAGAAGGGCTCAGTAAAAGCAAGCCACAAAACTCTGCTTGGAGAATTTAATGAGAAGTACCTAGAATGCAGTAGAGGAAGGCAGTACAGCTGGTCCAGCTGCGAAGGGGAAAGCATCAAGCCCTGGCTCTCAGAGGAGCTGTTGCTCTTGCCGCAGCAAAGAGGAGTTCCCATCAGAAAAGGCTTCCAAGACAAAAAGCCAGGCAGAAGCTCAGGGTTTGGCAGGGAGTTTGGCTCCTTCCAGAACAGCCCAGCTTTGGCCCAAAGCCACAAACCAACCGCCTTTCTTTGTGGCAACGAGTGGAAAAGCAAATGGGGCTTCTCCTGCAGCATCTCCAGCCCCTGGCCATTCCCCTGGGGGCTTTCTCTAGGGACAGCCTGACCAGCAGCACAGAGCAGTGAGCGAGTGGGAGCAGCACCCAGGATCCTTTGAACTGCTGTACCATAGATTACACACACACACACAAGCAAACAATCAGCCAACAGGCAATTCGGCAGCACCAAGCAATCCTGCCAGGTGCCCAAGTGCCTGCTCACCCCGGGGACCCCTCACTGCATCTGCCTCCACCCGACACTTCTGGGGCAGTCAGTTTTGGCCTCGCCAGCCTCTAGGACCTACCGAGAAGATGAACTCCCTAGCAGCTACGTGTACGAGCAAATTCCTGCTTCCTTCTCCTCCTCCAGGTCTGAAGGGGTCATTTGAGATGCCCACAGGATTTAGCAGGAATGGAATTCCTCCAGCCAGGAACTGCGATCCCCAGCACAGTTACACACAAAGGAATAGCCGGTCCGTGATTTAATTCACATTCGATGGTGGAAATGAGCCTGTGACACACTGGAAGAAGTTGGTTTATTCCCAGTCTTCCCACTCTTCATCTTCAAGCTGCAAACAAGAAGAATATCTGTTGTTTCTGTAACTCAGACGTCTATTGACAAATCCTCCTGCCCAGGGCATGCGAATTAGTGCAAAGCCTGACGCATCCACTCACTCCCACACCCACACAGCAGAGATTTGCTTGCTGTGCTCCGCCTGCAGAACCTGCACACTCAGCCCTCTGTAAGCACATCCATCCTTCTTTAAGCACGAAAACCCATTCTCTGCTCTAGCTAATCCCCACGACTGCCATGCTGAGATCCCAAGCAAAGCCCTCAAAGAGGGAGCAACACCTTGAGAAGCCACCTGCGAGCTGCTCAAGTCAGGCACCTGCCTGCTGCAGTGCTGTCCTGCAGGCCAGCAGCAGCCACATCTGCACAGCCGTGGCTAGCAGCAGGGCTGACACTGAGGTCCTGGCACTCTGCAGTCTCTCCAAACCTGGCTTCAGGCCCAAGAGAAGCACACAGAAAGGGCCGAGCGCTGCAGCATCACCCCAGGGAGCTGATGAAATGCCACTGCCTTCCCCAAGCAGCCTTCTCGCTTGGCTGAGCGAGTGCCTCCCCTGCACTCACCTCCCCAGACACTTCCACCTTGGACAGGACCAGCTGCACCTCCTCTTCAGTCATGTCCAGATCAAAGTCCTTCTCCCAGTCCTCGCTGATATCCGTGCTGGAGCCTGTAAGCACAAGCACCACGACAGAGCCGTCAGAGCTGTGCATGCTCTCCAGACACTCCAGCCAAACAGGGCCTGCTCAGGCAGCTCCACAAAGCGCTCACGGGGCTTGGGTCCAACACACCCTGCCCGAGGAGGGAAAGCCTCCGCCCCCCCCCAGCAGCAGGCCACCAGCTCACTGACAGGCACGGGACAGACTGAGCTGCATTTCTGCGCTTCCAAGGGCTGTTCCCCTGGGCACAGGACAAGTGGGAGAGGCAGGTGCTAGAATGTGTTCTCCTCTGGCCTGGGAGAACTGGGATGTGTCATGCCTCACTCATACACAGAACACAGCAGGTAAGGAGTGACAGGAATGAGAGAGATGGGGACTGTCACAGCCCCAACAGCAAGCAGGCACAACCTCCCGGGGCAGAGGGATGCTCCTCAGGGTGACAGGCAGAGGGAAGGAAGCCCACTCCCTGCACAGAGCACAGCCTTGGCATTGCTATCCAGCAGGCTGGGCACCAAAGGCTGCTCCGCTCACAGGCTTCTGATTGCTTTGTCTAATTTGATCCAGTTTGCGATACCGAGCTACCTTCCCTGAGCTCGGGTTACTCCCAGCAGCTTTACACCCCTAAAGCTAACACAGCCGTGACGCTGGGAGACTACAGAGGCTCTGCTGCAGGCGGCACTCCCTGCAGTGAGAGGTGTGTGAACAGCATCAGAGCTGCAGCACTTCCCCGCTAAGGGCCACGGAGGAACCTCCCCCCCGCTCTCCTCCCCCATCACAAAACCAAAATCTGGGCTTGTCTTTTGGTATGTTCTAAACAGCAATTCAGGGAAGGATGGGTCAGGACAGGGCAGAGATCTTCTGCACTGCAGGAAGTTTATCAATACCTACACAGCCCCACCACCTGCATGTCCAGGAACCACAACTCCAAGCCCAAGAAGGCTGCACCCAGGTTTCTGCTCTGACTCTAAGCCCTTCCTCAAAAGCTGCCCCCCCCAGTGGGTTTCCAGGCCCGGTGCTGGCCCCACACACGCACCTTTCTTGCCGTTGTTGGAGGGGGTGGACTTCCCGCTATCCGAGTTCAGCTCAAAGATTCGTAGATCTGTTGGTCCCTCCTCTTTCAGAGTCTCTGTCCTGCCCTGGGCTCTGCTCTCCACCTCTCTGAGCTCTGTAACAGCCGGCTGCTCCAAGGATGCTGCGGGCTCCCGGGCAGGTGCAGAAGGATGCCCAGGTTCTGGGGGCTTTGGCAGAGAGCTCGGCTCTTCTGAAGTGGCTTCCAGCAGCCTTTGGGAGAGGTCTCTGATCCCGTCTGGTTGTGCTCCAGTCTGTAGCTGTGCAGCAGGCACAGAGGCAGGGTTTGCAATCTGAGTCACAAGGGAGACGCTCTCACTGCTCTCGGAGGGGCTCCCCTCTGCTGGGGCCGGCTCAGGAGGGAGGACAGCCCGGCCTTCCTCTGAGGGACCCTTGCAAGAAGCAGGGTGGCTTCCCTCCGGGGCTGCAGGGGCAGCTGCTTTCTCTGCTGCTTCTGGAAATTTCATGTTTGCACAAGGCAGGGGTGACATCCCCAAGAGCTCCTCTGTAGGAAGGCAGAAGAGAAGCAAGAGATGTTTCAGCAAGCGCAGCAGCAGCTGACAGTGCAGTGACGTTGGCTGCAGCTGGGCCAGGAGCTGAACATGGGGGAGCGAGGAGCAGCCACTGCCCTCCCTAACTCAGACTGCCAAGGTCTGCATGAGCCCACCCCCAGACCCCCACCCTCTGACCCACCTTCATCTTCTTCCCAGCCCGGCTCCTCTCGGTGAATGCTCTGCTCCGCACGCTGCTTCAGAGCCTCCCTCCGGGCTTCATCCTGCAGGGAGCTCAGCATCAGCAGCTGCTACATCCCCGGTCCCTTCATCCCGCAGGGGCATCAAGGACAAAGACACAGGAAAGGCAGCCCAGAGCCCTGCTCTTCCAGGAAAAGGAACCTTCTGCCTCTTGGGCCTGCCTCACAGGGCTCCTTGGCTGGAGTGCCCACCCACAGGAGGAACACCTGGCCCTGACCTACCTGCTCCAGGCGATGCACTTTGTAGAAGTAGCGCTGCCAGAACTCAGAGTGGGAAACAGCCACGGGGACCTGGGAGCAACACAGGGATCATGGTCTGAGGGAGGGCTGTGGCTGCTGCCTCACCCCTTTCTCTCCCCGAGCCTCACAGGCACCACTGTAACCTGTGCAAGGCGTTTTTGGGTGCACAGACTTGGGACCAAGCACCAGGATCACACTGCCAGGTGCTCATGGGCATCAGACAGCTACAGAGAAAGTTCTGTTCCAGGCCCGTGACAAACAAGTGAGGAGCAGACTCAAACGCTGCCTTGCACCACTGTGCCAGTTTACCATAAACCAGCTCCTCAGGGCCCAAGTGGGGATCACGTCTCAAGCCAGAACCTGCCCATTACAGGAACCCAGCAGGGCCTTACCATTTTAGTGTAGAGAGCCCGTATGGAAGGGCTGGTTGCCAGCAGCTCTGCTATCTCCCCTTTCTTCTCCTCCAGGTGAAACTGGGAGAGCCAGGCCTCGAGGAGTTCAGCAGGGCCTGAAAAGGACAGGCACTGAGATCATTTTTGGCACAAGCAAGGCACAGTTTCAGGAAGTTTCCTTGGAAAGATGCTCCAGACCAGACCAGCTAGGATGAGCGAGGGGCAGGCAAGAGAAGGCAGGAGTCCAGCAAGACACAGCCCTGATGAGCAGGCCTCCTTCTTGAGGCCTCAAACCCCACATGGCAGGCAGGAGGGGATTTGCAAGCAGGACACAGTCAAAGCAGGGAAACCTGGGAGGGGAGGAGCAGCAGCTTCAAGCCATGAGCAGCCAAGGACCCGAGGGGTGCCTGCATGCTCCCCTTCCCCAGAGGAAGGGAGCAGCGCTGCTGCTCACACCTCACTGCTGCAAGGGAAAACCCAAAGCCCCACCCACAGCTTGTCAGGCAGCACCCGGAGGTCACACGCTGAGGGACGGACACCGATCTCACAGCAACGGCTGCAATGGAGACACAGGTCCCTGAGCACACCTGGCAGGCTGGGTCCTCTGCCAGCAAAGGGCGAGGCAGTGCCAGCTGCGGGGGTGGTGGAACCCACAGCAGGCTCACAGCCAGCCTGGTCCCGACGGCAGCAGAGGGCCTGGCTCCCTCCCGCTGGTGTCCCTGCCCCAGGCAGCCGGCAGGGCTGCTGGTGACAGGCTCTAGGTGATGGGGACGCCCCACAGCCCCCGCACCACCCCAGCCTCTCGGCAGCACTGCCGAGCCCATACCATCGGGTTCGTTGCAGTAGGTGGCTGGGTCTGACTGGAGGCTGTAGAGGCGAGCCTGGAGGAGAACACACGGGGAAGAGCCGTCAGTGGAGGGGCGGCAGCAGGGCTGGGAAGATGAGGCGCAGTGCTGGGGAGAAACTCCCAGACAGGGCACTCACCTTCGCGCTGTCGTAGGGTTCTGTGGTCCCTGTGGGGGTTGCCATCAGTGTTATAACATCGCAGTCAATGGTTTTGTCCGGTGAGGGAGCAAATGTATCTGAGATGACGCCCAGGAAGTCAGAAATCCCTTTCCTCACCTTTTCAGTCGCACCTGAGGAACCTTCTGCCCTCTTGAAGAAGAGAAGCAGCATAATGTAAGTAACAGTTCCTGAAGCAACAGGACAAATCTGTCTTTTCTGGGTGTGTTCTTTTCAGGAAGCAGGATTTTTCTCCCTTCAGTGTGCTAACAATGCAACCACATGTCCAGGCTGGCAGCCCTTCGCAAGAGGTTGGTTGGGAATGGAGCAGAGGCTTTGAGGGGAAAAGCAGTCAGGCTCAAGGCCTGGCACAGCAACAGCTGTGTGGGGCTAAAGAGAGCAGCTTGGGCAAAGGTCCGATACGACACGACAGTGATGCTGCCAGGAGGCTGCCTACATGGCACACAGGCAGCAGAAAAGCACTGGTCACCTTTCCCCACTTATTCCCAGAGGTTCCTCACCACTACAACACAGAGATCCCACACAGTGCTCAGAATCAGATCTGCACAGGAACAAAGCCTGAAACCCACAGCCTATGTCCATATCTCGGGGTCTGCTTGAAGGACCGTGCCCTCAGAGGCAGGACCAACGTGCCAGCTGCAGGCGTATCCCATTCGCCCCGTTCTGCCCTGCAGCGCCCAGCTCTTCCACTCCTCTACTCACTGCCAGTTTGTCCTTGACCACGCTGGCCGTAGCAGCGATTGTGCAGGCTGTGTCATGCTGCACTACTTGAGTGAACTCAGCCAGGTCCCGCTTCATGAACTCCAAAGCTTCTGAGGACTGCAAGAAGACAACAGACAGATCGCCTAACCTTTGGGTCTCCAGCAAAGCCACGGTCGCTCTGGGAACGCCTGATGTTTACACAGATGACAGCGCAGCAGCCTTCACCCCCAGAGCCCTCACCACAGCTTGCGCAATGGGCAGGGCTGCAGTAAGCAGGGTAACAGCAGGACACAGCCGTACCCAAAACACATTATGGCATTTTTTTACGTTGAGAACAGAAATAGATGTGTTTTGAAAAGCCTTGTTTTGAGCATTACATAGTATAATTGCCACAAGCAGCGCTGTTACGCAGGAAGTTACACACCAGCGGGCAATGCTGCGGGCACCTGCCCTCCCTGCTCGGGTGAACCTCCCCGGCTCCCAGCCCCCCCCCCCCCCCCCCCGGGGGGGGGCCCGGCCCGGGGCCCGTCCCCCCCGCCCCCCCGCCCCGGCCGTTGCCCCACCGCCCAGCCCCGGCTGCGGCCCGTACCTTGTCCCTGACGGCCTGGAAGCTCTGCTGCAGCCAGCCCCGCCACCAGCCCGCCTCCTCCCTGCCGGGGAGGGACGCGCGTCAGGGGGGGGCCTGGGCCGGGCCCCGCCGCACGGCACCGGTGCGGCACGGAGCCCCCCGGGGCCCAGCCCGGTCCCCGGAGCCCGGCCCGACACCGAATGCCCAGCCCGGTGCCCGGATTCCGAATCCCAGCCCGGTCCCGATGCCCGGCCCCGTCCACAAATCCCAGCCCGGTGTCCGGTTCCCGAACCCCAGCCCAGTACCGATGCCCGGACCCCAACCCATCCTAGCCCGGTCCTGGTCACCAGGTCCCGAATCCCAGCCCGGTCCCGGCTCCCGGTCTCGTTCCCCGGTCCCCGGCCCCGGCCCCGGCCCCGGCCCCGCCGCTCACCCGTCCGCCATCTCGGCGGCGTGACGTCACCACTATTTACCGACCCCTCACCCCGCAGCCCCGGCCCCGGTCCGGGCGGGGCTCCCGGGTCCGTCACTTCCTGCTGCCGGGCGGGCGGCCGGCGGTACGGCGGCCGGGAGGGGGGGGGCGGGACCGGCAACGGCACCGGGAGCGGGCGGCGGGGCGGGGCTGGGCCGGGAGGGGCCGGGCGGGGCGGGGCGGGGTGGGGTGGGGGGCCCGGGATCTGCCTGCGGCCGCTCCCGGGTTAAGGAAGCCGCCGGCGGCGGGGGGGGGGACCGGGCGGCGTGCTCCCGGTGCCCCCCGGTGACGGCGCCGTCCCGCCCGCAGCGCCGCGGCCATGGAGGTGCAGTCGTACTACGCCAAGCTGCTGGGGGAGCTGAACGAGCAGCGCAAGCGGGACTTCTTCTGCGACTGCAGCATCATCGTGGAGGGGCGCATCTTCAAGGCGCACAAGAACATCCTCTTCGCCAACAGCGGCTACTTCCGAGCGCTGCTCATCCACTACATCCAGGACAGCGGGCGGCACAGCACCGCGTCCCTCGACATCGTCACCTCCGAGGCCTTCTCCGTCATCCTGGATTTCCTCTACTCGGGGAAGCTGGATCTGTGTGGGGAGAACGTCATCGAGGTCATGTCTGCGGCCAGCTACCTGCAGATGACCGATGTGGTGAACTTCTGCAAGACCTACATCAGGTCGTCCTTGGATATCTGCAGGAAGATAGAGAGGGAGGCCGCCTTCTACCAGGCCGACAGCGGGAGTGGGAGCTCTGCGAGGGAAGGCCCCTCGTACGGCTCCAAGAGCCAGGGCTCTGTCCCCGTCTCGTCCCTGCAGGAAAAGGAGAGGACGGTGGGTTGTCAGCGAGACCCCCCCTGTGGGGAGTGTAGCAGCTGCCACCCCCTGGAGCTTGTGGTGAGGGACCCGGTGAGCAGCGACTCCCCAGAGGACGTTAATTCCTCCCTGCCCAAAGGGGTGGAACCCAAGGTGGAGTTCGACTCGGATGAGGTGGAGGTAGAGGTGGGCGAGCGGCTGCAGCAGTACCCGACTCCGCTGTCCCTGGAGCAGATGGAAGAGGGGCTGCACAGCGGGCAGGCGATGGACCTGGCCTGCAACAACTACCACATGAAGCAGTTCCTAGAGGCCCTGCTGCGCAACGGCTCAGCTCAGAGGAAAGATGACGTGGTTCATCACTTTGTCCGGGGCTTTGAGGGTAGGCCAGAGGATGCGGGGGTAGCCATGAGCTCCATGATGGACATTCACAGCGACTGGTATGGTGAGGACGCAGGTGAGAGGACTCGAAGGTGTAGTCAGGGTGCTTGATGAGGAAACCGCCTAGTTGTGCGACCTCCTTTGTTACTTTCTTGTTGAGGAGTGTGTTGCTGAATATTATACCATAGCGAAATAAACGATTGTTGTGGACTTCTAAAGAAAGCTGTACTCATTTATTCAGTGCAGCACCTGGAAGGTAAGTATTTCTATAGGGTTTACAGTCTGAAACTGATCCTGGAGCTTGGTGTTGGTGACACTGCTTTAACAAACAATCTCATTTGGGATCCTGTTGAATAGCAGGTGAATTTAAAACACCAAAGTTATGAGAGGAAGTTTCTTTTTTAATAGTGCAATTGGCAAGCTAAGTTGGGCTGCTCCAAGAGGGATGTACTGTAGAAGCTGACACACCAGAATTAGCTTATTCCGCTGGAGCTCCTACCAGCTAATCGGCTGCAGGATCGTAGTCTGCTTGCCATTACTCTGACCTTCAGAAAGGCGGAACTCAGTGTTGTTCAATGCTATGATGCCTAGAATGTCTTTAAGAATGTGGAAAGCTTTAAACTCTGTGGTATTGTGTAAAGACGAGGCTTAACTTTTACTTCCAGAGGCAGACTCGTTTTTCATCTGCTGGTCACCTGAGGTGCTGCTGCTTTCGCAAGCCCTGTGCCTGTTGGGATGTCTCGCGCTGGCAAGAATGTCTCCCAGCAGCAGTGTCAGGGACCTGGAGCAGCAGGTGGTCATGTCCATGTGCATTTCTCCTGAAATGGACACAAAAGCATTTTTATCTGCTTACAGTAATGTTGGCGCACAGCTTACCTCATCCAAACTGCCTTATGAAGAAGGGAGGCAACCGATACACACAGCAAGTGATGTAACCTGAGGATGCGACAAATGGCATAACGGTGCGGGCAGCAGAAAGGAAATCTTCCATGAAGTATTCTTCTCTAGATAGCAAGCTTGCATTTGTGTTATTTCCTGCTCAAATATGCTAGTATGATCTTAAAGCCAATAAAAACAATACTTTCTCTCACTGTTCTTAGATTACAAATCTGGTAAAATCAATACTCCACTCCTACAGTCACCAAAGGACTAAAGTTACCAGAACAGAGTACCATCACCAGCTCGTATCTATGATTTCTGACATGTAGCGAGGTGAGAGCATCCAATACCCAAACTTTGCTTACTTTTTCCCCTCTTAAGATCTTTAGATTGTTAATGTTTCATTAAAAATGAAATGCTTCTAGGATTTGATAGAGAACGTCAGGTGTTAGTGACAACGTATTACAAATGTTAACGCTAGATGTGCTTTAAATAGGAGGAGGGGAAACAAAACATCTTGCATTCAGCTGTTTCCCTGCTTAAACCAAACATCATAAAGAGTTGGTAGGATGGAGATGCCTCTTCTCAGCTTTTAGTGCTCCTGCTACCTTCAGCATTTTCACAAGACACCAGGGCTGACAAAGCCTTGATAAAAGAATGGTGTGCTCACGAATCCAAGCTGACAGATGAGAAATGCCACTTCCTTCCGAGTCTCCATATGTGTTCCAGTCACCATGGTCCCCCTCAGCCGATGGAGGGTCGACACCACCCCTAGAGTCTGGAAGCAAGGCAGGTCCAGCTGCTTTTCTTTCTGCAAATGGAGGTCTTGATGCCCAGGAGGGACTAGCAGTACCTCGCGGAGGTACAAAGCTGGGCAAGATGAATTTCACTTGATGGCTCCATGTCGATACTAAACACACTTTTCCTTTTTTTTTTTGAGACGGAGTCGAGCAAACCTCATTAAGAGGAATGTCCTACAGTCTTACCTAAATGGTGCAACTATTAAAGAATTCAAGGCTGAATATGCAAAGAGTTTTTTTGAATCATACCTGAAACGTTAGAGAAACCTAATCCTTTAAGGTTACATCTAAGCCTCTATGCTGCAAAGGCAGCTCGTATCTGGGCTGACACTGAAAACTTTGGCAATACCCATGTTTATTTTAAACAGGATTAATTCCCTGTTTTTGCATCTGACTTGATAAATTATATATTTGTGTGCATGTAGTCTGATTTTAGTAAAATTTCATCAGCAAAAATATTGGAATCCTTCATCTTGTTATTTCTGACAGGCTAACGTGAATGGCAGTAGGAACAAACATATTTTCAGATGGCTCCCCCGTGCCTAAATTTGTGTACATTGTAAAAGTGCATGGGAAACAGTGCACTGCTACCTGTAATTCATGGTAAGATTTTAGTTTCCAATGCTGTTTGATTATAAGGGTGTATATATATATATATATATATATATAAAGACTTTCTATGGCTGAGACGGTGCAGTGATCTATTGCACTAAAATCAACTTCTAGGCTCTTAATTAATTGGCTTCTTAAAATAAAATTAATTTGTTTTTCTGTTGTGAGCCAACTCACTTAGCCATGTAAATATAAGCAAGCTGATTTTCAAGGGACTTGATCATCTCCAGCTGCATTAACGCTTTGGAAATTGCACAACCTACGGAAATTCCAGGTAAACCAAATGCAAAAAGAGTGGAAAATGCAATTAATTTGACTCAGATTGCAGCAAGGACAAGAAGCCGACATGCCTAATGTTGCTGAGCTGCCTAATCTAATGCACTGTGTTCTTTTTCAAAAGGTGATGTGTTAGTTGTACCCATCAAGCTTCACAAATGTCCGTTCTGTCCCTACACGGCTAAGCAGAAAGGAATACTGAAACGGCACATTCGCTCTCACACAGGTGAGAGGCCCTACCCCTGTGAGACGTGTGGGAAGCGTTTCACCCGGCAGGAACACCTTCGGAGTCACGCTTTAAGTGTAAGTTTGAAAGATGATCATGAAATTTTTAAAGCAGACTGTTTTATTGTTTCCCGATTGTATTTCCCAGAACACCTTGCACACGGCGATTGTTGCCAACTCTGATAAACTGTGCTAATAATAAGTTTAAGCAAATGGTATTTGGTTCAGCAGTAGTTACGTAGTCCCAAATCTTTGGCAGTGTGGCGGCGTCACCTGCCCCTTAGCTTAGATGTTCTACGTGTGCAAACCAGCACTCCAGAAACAGCTAAAGCTGAGAAGACAGATTGCCTTTTTATCACACTATGTTATTTTTAACCTCAGGTGCATCGATCGAACAAGCCAATTATCTGCAAAGGTTGCAGGAGAACATTCACAAGTAGCCTGTCTCAAGGACTGCGACGCTTTGGCTTGTGTGACAGCTGCACTTGTGTGACCACTACGCACGACGACTCGATGCCCATTAACCTCAGCCTGATGGAACCTTCCTCAGAGGGCCAGGAGAAGGGCGATGTGGATAACGACTGGCCCATATACGTGGAGTCCGGGGAGGAAAACGATCCAGCTGATGATGATGATGCTGATGGTGATGACAAGCAGGAAATCCACAGGAGTTTATCAGATCGAGAAACACTTATGTAGCAGTGGCAGGAGAGAGGGAGGACTGAAGGTCTCTCTCTGATAGTGGCTGGTTTGCAACAGAAAACTGCGTTAGTGAGGCTGAGTTGTTGTTGTTGTTGTTTTTTTAATTATTCCATTTTTTAATTGAAGAACGGGGAGAAATAGAGTTTTTAATACTTTTACGTTTTCAGTGCTGTGCACCAGAATTCTGTGAAGAATCTTCTGTCTGGGCTTCACAGAGGTTTTACCTGAACAATCTCCAGTTGCGTCTCTGCTTCCTAGTTTTGAGGAAGAGGCAACAATTTGTAGGCGGAACATCTCTGTTGTTTTGATAACAGGTTTCTTCAAATAACGTTGTCATGGTCCTTAATCCCTGATCTGGAAGGGGCACCGTCTTCTCTCTGAAGATTAGATTTGAAGAAATGTAGTTTTCATCCATTACCTTGGACTTTTCTAAACTAGGTTGTGATCCTTCTGCATCGGGATGGTATTATCTAAACTGTAAATATTAAGTGTTTTCATAGACTTGCGTTGACCTGGAAATCAGGGCAAACAAACCAGAATAACAGAACTATGCTGCTGCTGAAAGTGTAGAAAGTAAGAATAAATATATTTTACATGTCCTTAATTGCAGGTAGAGAACAAGCTTCTCTTTCCAAATTGTTTTTGCTACATCTTCCTCTTTCAAGAGCTTGGACTACAGATTTTTCAGATGTATCCTCAATGTCATTTAGACATTAGTGGTCTGTGCTTAAGAAACATTAAGCACACGTTATGGTGTCTAGTGTCCTGGTCTCTCAGTTTAGACTAAATGAACGGCCCAATTCTCAACATTTTACAGTAGAAGTGAAAAGTTATCAGTCAGGTTACTTGGGAATTGTAGTAGATTAAATAATCACTTGTGAATGTGAGTCCTCGTCTGATGTAGCTGAGGAGTAGTTAAATATGTATACATGAGCTATGCATATAAAACAGCCCTGTATACCCTTTTTGAAGCAATTGGGTGGAAAATCTCAGAAATTTTTACTAGCCTCTTTGTATGCAAATCCTTTTTTCTTTTCCTCTATTTTCCTTAAGTCTTTGGTAGTCTTTCTTATGGTTGATGTTGTTGTGCGAATTTATGCAAGTATTGTGGTTTTGTTTGTTTTTGTTTTTAAACTCCAGTGTAGACCTCCTGTATCACTGCTGGGGTGGATAACGGTTGGCTTTCAAAGGAGGTGAGATTTTTACCTTTCCAGATGAAACTAAGTTGATGTAACCTATCAAAAATAAATCTGGGAAACTTCAGAAGAAAACACCACCAACAGAAGGCCTGTTTGGTTATAGGTAACTTACTGTTCCTTAAAGAGGAGATGGAACTGAAAGATACTGTGAAGTAAGACTTTTAATGTTTCTTAACTGTGTTGTTCGTGTTTAATGAAAATGCAAATTGTACCCGAGTCTTTCTAGCTGGAGTAAGTGTAGATCTGGGATCTGGCTACAGAAGCCAGATGCAGCTGACAAAGTAGGAGCAGTTCCTCCCACTTTACACTAAAAACCTCAAGGAACACTGTTGCTGCATTTATTTTTTGTAACGTAAACTGATGAAGCTTTCTGTATTTCCTATTCCATATCATCAGTAAATTTGAGTTTGTAATAGCTGAACAGTATCACAGTGACAGGCAGAAAAATCTCACTGGGACAAGACAGAAAATCTAGGGCTCTGTAGCCCCTACTTTAGTCGTGTAACTTAGGACCATCAGAGACAACTTGTGTAGGTGCCAGACTTGGATCCAAGCTCCTCTAAAAATCCAGCTGTAGTTTTGGGTCCTGTGTACTTCTGAAAAACTGAACAAAACGTGGCCTTGTAAATCGTGCTAGCATGTTTGAAAATGCCACCTCTAGCGTACTGGCACTAATCTTTTGGACTGCTACTTTATTTTTTGTTGCGTCCAGACAGCTTCAGAGAGTGTTTTTTTCTGAATCCGATTACCTGACGTCAGGAGGACGCGTGTGTGTGAGAACACTGAAAAAGTTGCACTATCTGCATGTGTTAGGAGACTAGCTCACTAATGAGAGTGGGGTAAATAGGGACCCACAATGATATTTAGTGACCAGGCATCCTGATCTAGCGTGAAGATGCCAAATTACTGTAAATATTGGTAGAGGCCACTAGACACAGAATATCAGCTGAGCATGTTTGGGCTAATGTGCTGCAATTAAACTGTCAGAAGATTTAGCTTATCACATGGCTGAGCTGTGCTGAGGTGTGGGCTAGCTGACTCTGAACCTGTGAAGACATTCAGAGCAGGGAAAATTAACCTCGCAAAAGTCTGTAGTGAGAGCTGCAGGAACGACTGCGGAGATCTCAGCAACTTTACTTCAACCTGCTTCCTTTGGTCTTAGAGATTATTCTTGTGTGTCTTGTGCATAGAGGATGGAGCTGTGTTAAGGTCCGTGTAACACTGGGGAGGGTGGGGGGGGTGCCATTCGCAGTCCAGATGGAAGGTGACCACCAAAATCGATGTTTCCTGTTGATCCATCATATTGTGCTACTTTGTTTTCAGTGCAGTCCTTCAGCTTCTGTATTTGGTAGAACAGGATGTAGTTTATCCACATTCTTGTGACAACATGTTCATGTAAATGTTTGCTGTACTTTTCCTCCTAGTTTTTGATGTTTTTCTTGAAATCTTCCATTGTAAATCCAGCCTCTACAAGCTTTGAGAAAATGATGTAGCTGTTATAAGATATTCACATGGTGCTTAATGAAGAATCGAAAATATTGTTTTTAAGAAACTTATTTCTAATGTAATCTCTTTCTCAAAGTTTTTTAAAGGCCATGCAGACTACATATTTTGAAGTCTTAGCTCTATGTAATTGACTTTGTCTAGGAGTATATGTTCTAGTATACTTTTGCACATAATTGCACTGTATTTCTCTAAAGGAATACATGCTGCACTGGTATTCATAGTGCATTTTACCTCTTGGTGCAAGACCTTGTAAATCTTCCAAATGTGCTCATTTAATTTACTGATGTTTTGTAAGGCAGTTTCATAACTGGAGTCCCTTAGTCTAGTTTAAGTGACAAATTCTTATAAACCCAACCTTACTTGTAGAAGTGACTTAACTATATTTGTGGATCTTTGAGCATTCTGGAGTTTTTTGACTGTCTAGAAAATAAAACTCTCTGAGAGGGTTGCTTTGATTTTTATTTTTTTAACCATTCAAAAGTTGACTTGGTAAACCTGAGTGCATCTAGATTAAGGCTCCTCACATTTAAGCTTCTAGGAGTTAAAAATGAACACATCCATTTCTGCTAACATACACTGTGCAGGCAAAAAAGAGATTCTTGGTAGGAAAGGATTAAAAGGATGCTGTCCACTTAAAACCCAGCCAACTGGGATTTATTAGAAGATCCTTTATATTATTAATATTGATTTGGTTTTCTTACCAGTTTTTGTAGTTTTATAGCCATCATCATTTTTTAAAAACCTTTTTAAAGCTTTTCTTGTTTATGTTGGGCAAAAAAAAATCCATGCAACTGGGAAGCAGTCACAGATGCTAGCTAGAAGAAAATCTTGGCAAATGCCTATAATAAAACAAATGGGGAATTTTTATTTTATTTTTTTTCCTAGATCACCTTGCAAGAATATTGGATATTTCACATATGGACTTTTTAAAACTTGCTTGTACAGATGCTATTTAAAATTGGTATTTATCTCTTGATTTAGAATATCTTGAATCAATGAAAAATGCAATAATCTCCGCTTTCTTTTCACTGTTTTAATTCAAACAATGAAATCGGATCAGTTTTATTTTATTGGAATCTTTTTCTGTTGTAGTTGAAGGAGTTTTTAATACAAGACAGACATCTTTTGTTGGTTGATAATAGCTATTGGTAGCTAAGACAGCTATTTCTAGTTCACAAAAAGTTTTGAATACCTCAGTTTTTGGAGACTTGGAGGATTCTTCTTCTCTTCTCTTATGTGAAACTGTAAGCTAGAGTTAACAATAGTTAACACTTTGATGAGAAAGACAAATGCCAGGGAGTGAAAGAAGGGACCGGCATCTGGTGCTCTGGTTCCACAGGTATTTGGGATCAATCGTCTATGTAGGTCTTTATAGTGTGTTACAAAAGATAGCTTTGCAGTGTTCACAGACAATTCAGAGTACGGTGCAAATCCAGAAGACCTTTCCAGATTTATTAACTGGACATTTTTTGCACATCAGTAATAGAGAAGTTGCAATGACATTTATCAGAAGCTGCTGGATCTGCCAGCATACCTGTCCTGCTGTCGAGCTGTCTGCCAGTGTATGTATCAGGGTGGAAGAGAGAAAAAGAAATTAAACCAAAGTTGAGAATTAATGTACACCCCCACCATATAGGAAATTTACCCTTTTTAAGGGGTGGGGTTCAAATCTTTAAGTGCTTTTTGTAACTTTTTTTCTACAGTGGTGCATTACTGAATTTGTCTTTACTGTATGTTAAATATATGTACTATATATGTTTATATTGTTGTCTGTAGTCTGGTTCTTTTATAGTTAAGAACATAAAGTATTAAATATTAATCTCATAGTAAGTGTATTTTTTTCCCATTTTCCATTAAAAGGGAGGACACTAGTTACAAAATCTCACAAGACTACTATCGAGTCTTCTAACTGGAAATGTAATTTAGTGTAGATTTGTCAGAGTTTCTTTAGAGAGGAGGTGAGGAGACTGGGATTCAGCAGGACCATGCAAATGCTACATGGAAACCATTTCTACACTCACAGGATTTGCAGTTACTATTTTAAGGGATGGATACAGTGAAAGGTAACAGGTGCCCATGCCATCCTAAGTGAGGGATTTCAAATGCTCCTTAGCACGAATCTGTCAGTTCCCCGCCTCCACATCACTAGGCCACGGCGGGCTCTGGGGGACAGAGGGACAATGTTCAGAGATGTGCAGGAGGCTCCTTCCCTTGCTTAGTACTAAAGCTTTGATATTCCGGGGCAGGAGGGATCCAAGTGACATGAAAGAGGGAGGACTCTGAAGCACTCATCCCTGCCTTTGTCTGCTTGACCCGAGGGCCCTGCTTGGTGAAAGGATTCTTCCACTGTCAGGCCAATGTCAGCTGTAAATGTGTCTTTTCTGGGCAAAGGTGGGTGTGGGAGAAGGAAAGCAGCCTTGAGGGTAGGGCAATCAAGTGAGCTGAGAGTCTGTCAATGAACTTGCTAATGAATCGGGAGAATTAATTGTTCAGATCAAGGACAAAGTCATCAACGTAAATGAACTGTACGGGAATATGCTCACAACTTTAGGTGTTACAGGAAGCTGGCTTGAAGGTAAGAATACACCCAACAAGTATTTCTGTTATTGGTACAGAAGTTGCATTTCCAGCATAGATGAAGCCACTGACACATTAGGCTGAGCTGCTGGTGGAGCTGCAGCCCCTGTTAACACCGCAGGCGAATCTGGGGCTTTTCCCAAGCTGAGAACTTTGGTTAGAGGATAGGCTGCTCAGGCAATATTAGGCCTACTGGCAGATGGGAGCTTGCTCCCCATGCTAAACAGATTAGGAAATGTAATATGACTTCCTTAGCATTTTGAGAAATGAAGTGACCTCCTAGTGACGTGGAGGCTGACCAAGTGTTTGTGTTTGTAGTGGAAGACAACAAGCAAGCAGCTAGGGATCTTCATGAAGAAAGCTGAACTACAGAAATCACAGAAACTGAACACAGAAGTCGCTACTGTCTGTGTCACGTGGAAAGCTGGTGACAGCCAAGTGATGCTGAGGCAAGTGAACTAAAGCCAAATATTAGCTAGCAGTGTATTAAATGGAAATTGTAATCTCATCCTTAATTCATTTCTGGTGTCTTGGCTATGGTTCCCCTATCTCCAGACCATGTCTGCGTAATTTAGAAGCTCCTTCATTACAGCTGGGACATGGCCTTATCTGTTATCTGTATACTTTGTATTCCGCAAGGCGTTACAGCCCGGAACACTGAAAAGTTTCCTGAGATGGAACGATGAACAACTCACCTATGAACTGAATATATTTTTACATCACACAAATTTCTTGAAAGCTTTTGAACAGGCAAATGTTCTCAGAAACGTACTTTACCTTTAAGAGGTACAGCACTACGTGACCGATGCCCCCCGACCCCTGGTGATATGGCTAGCATAACCGATGTTGTTTCATAAGGCAAACAGCTGTAACACGCAAGCGGGCTGATCCTGCATCACGCCCCAAGCACGCACTTCTCTCCCCGTTCATGCACCAGGTCGGGTGACCCCGCTGCAGAAAGAGCCTCCTGCCAGCACTGGGATAAGTCCATCGGAGTTATCAAAGCCCAGGTGCTGGGTCCCCAGGGTGTGGTGACACCCAGCGCAACAGGAAGCATAACAGCACACGAGATAGTGCCCATAAAAACGAGCAGCAGCAAGTGCCAAGTGGGACTTTGACTGGAACTGCAGCTGGATTGCAAAACTTGGGATCTGCCTTGGTCAGGGACACCTCTGCCATCATCTGCTTCCCCCGAGGGCTGGGTGAGTAAGCTGTTCTTGCTGCTAGAGACTATAGATAGTAATAAGCCATGCTGATTGCTAATTTTTTAATGTGATAATAAAGCTCTAATTATAACCACGGTCATGTGGCTGGTCCTTATTCTACCAGGGATCCCTAAAAGAACCTGCTCGTTGGGCGATACACTGTTTTTAAAGCAACTATTTTTGCAGGAGCATGGATTAAAATTCCTGCTGTTCACATCTTCTCATTGAATGCATTTTACATGCAGGGAAAAAAGAAAAAGAGGGAGAGCAACTAATTAATTCCCCAAGTATGGTACATTTCTGATCGTGTAAAAAATACCCAGCTATTTCTTGCATGGCAGAAAGACGAAATAAATTTTTGTTACTTTAGCCCAAGGTTATATGTAATCTTACTTGTATTTTAAAATAAAAACCTTAGTAAATTCATATTACTTTACTCACACACTTGAGAAAAATCCATTACCATTCCATCCAATCCAATCCAACAAGTTAATCTTGTGAATCAGTGTCCCCCTTATCAATGTCCCCCTTAACTATGCTATTTCAGTTGTTCTGGTATACACACTTGACTTTTCTCTGGCAAGAAATGTCACAATATACTTAAAGTCAGAAAACATACCATAACTGAAATATGTGATTTTCCAGAAATATTTGTGTTATGAAAAACTTAAATCTTTTAACTGCTGCCACTGTTAATTAAACTTTTATATTTGGTTACCAAAACCCAAATACAACAATGCATAATTTTATGATAACAAATTTTGTATCAGCACCAACAACATCATTTTAAAGTTATTTCTAAGTTATTCTCTAAAATGCAGACTATCAGTCTTGTACCTGAAGCACTCCTCCTCCTGCTGCTGTGCACCTCCTCTGCATAGTTGCTAAGTTTATTTCCATTGGATAAACTCTCCGAGCAACATCTCAACCTCAAGTGGAACTTGGTTAAATACAGCATCTCTAAAATTTAGAAGTGCAAAGTGCTAGATTAAACAACTAACTGCACTTCTAGAATCAGTGTATTGTTTGTGATGTGTTATTGTGCAAAACAGGATGAAATTAGTCCCTGTGTATGATGAAACCAACAGTCTGTTCCCTGTCTGTTCTTAACTGCCACAAGCAGCCTTCTTGGCAAGGTTTCTGAAGTATTCTGAGTAAAGCACTTGCAACACCTTTAAAATTTTTAATTAACCACTCTAGATATCACTGCATTTTTTTTTCTACTTTTAAAATTCTATTACCTCTTTCTAGCAGATGGAGAACCCTTGAGCTCCCACTAGTATTGATACAAACTGCCAGGCTCAGCACTCTCTGGTACACACGTGAAAGTACCTAGTACATAAAAAGTCAAACAGAACAAATACCTACAGATTGTTCTTTTCAGAAGGAAGTTTTCAGCAGATGAAGTATTTGAGAATAGAACTGAAAAAATACATAGGATGTTACATATAAAGTGGTGCTACTTAGCTGAACTGACAGGCAAGTAAATTATTAGTAGCTAGGAGCAAGCTTCCAGTGGCTTTGGGAAGTCAGGGCTAGCAGAGGGAGAATTAACGCAAGGGCAGCTGCATGAGCTCCTCTGTCCCATTGTCTTGTTCACAAGAGCAGACAAAAGCAGTTACTCCACGGAAGAATAAGAGAAGCAAACAGCAACACTTTTACCTCAGCCTCCTCCAGCCTCCTCCAGCTTATGACTTGGCGGCTTCCAAAGGCACGGGCACTTCTATATGGAACTCTCAAGTCTCTCTGTGACCATGTCTAGTACACCCCTGTACCACTCACCAACGTTTCGCATCCACAACAGCCTAGGGAAGAAGTTCCAGTGCCTAATTGCATGTTATGTGAAGAACCACATCCTTCGGTTTGACCTGCCAGCTTCATTTGCTGTCACCTGACTCTTCCAGCAGAATAAGCAGTGACCAATCACTCCCTATTGATCCTGCCATGATTTTAGAGATTTCCATGTATCACCTGTTTTTTTTTTCCCCTAGTTTGGATACCTCACACTCGGTAGACATTTGTACAAGGCTCTGGCACACTTCTATCATTTCTCATCTCCCTCTCTGAACAATTACAGGTTCCTACATACATTCTTTACGGTGAGTGACACCAGGGCTGCAGAGTTCAACATGCTCTATTAATTAATGGTAAGAATCAAGAAGCTGGGTACTGGAGCTGCATTGGGTTACCCTGAAAGGGGAACACTGAGGACAAAGAGGGCTGCTAACAATCCTCTGCGCTGGCTTTGGAATCAGTTCAGCCAATACATGGTTCTGACTCGGATGTAAAAGCAAGATGAATTGTGTGACATTTGCAGGTGACACTGATCAGAGGATGACTAAGAACCAGCAATGCAGCATGGCTGGAAAGGGCCGGTCAGTTGTAGGCACGTCAGTTTCAAATGTTTCCAGTTGATAATTAACACCGTTGTCCAGTGAACTGAAGAGATCCTAGTAAAAATACTGTGTAAATTCCAGACACTTCCTCATGTTCAAGAACGACTGATTTAAGCTGGTCAGCAAAGAATGGAGTCTTGGACAAGCAAATAGGTCTCATGAAAGATTTAAAAAGTGTGGCCTACATATAAAAATGTGAAAGGAAAAGGAATTTACAAGACGGCGGATGTTGATGAAAAGGGCAGTATTAAGCTGGTGAAAAATATTGTTACAAGATAAATGGATATAAATTGAATGTGAATGCATGATAGACGGGGAGAACGTTTCTAACTATCAGAGGAAAAAGTCTTTAGATATCTTTCTGCTTATTCTATAGTGGGGAAATGAACATAAATTGTTTCAAGATGGAATGTCTTAAGTTTATGGAAGGGAGGGCTAAAAGGACACAAAGGATACAGTGAAGGCAGAATGGCTCACATGGGAAAACAAATATTTATGACAAATAACTGGGGTGACAAGACAGAAAAGACCCTGGTGGTAAGAAGAGGAAGGAGAAAGATACCAAACTTCCAATGAGAGAAGTTAAGAGGTTTAAGTAGTAGGGTTTCAGACATTATGCTTTTTATTTTTCTCCCAGAAGGTAACTGAGATATGAAAAAAATACGATACTGCATCTCCTCTCGAGGAATCTGCAGGCACATTAAAGAAGAATTTGGGTCACCAAGGCCCCTGCTACACATAAAGGTGCGAGAAGGAAGCATCTAGGGCATCGTATCCCCTCCTGGGCAGCATGTGGGTGTGGGAAGAGGAAAGCAGCCCAGACT
>NC_048915.1:5979042-6058861 GCF_011077185.1 Oxyura jamaicensis
AAAAAAAATATTAGCAGCCTTTGATGATGCAGTGGAAGAACGTGTGATCAACGAAGAGTACAAAATATGGAAGAAGAATACTCCCTTCTTGTACGACTTGGTCATGACCCATGCTCTGGAGTGGCCCAGCTTGACTGCGCAGTGGCTGCCGGATGTAACAAGGTGAGCTGCTCCTTCTCTTTAAACCACGATAAATAGTAAATCTAGGATCCTTTTTCACTGAAGTAGGACATTATATGATTGCTTCATGTCTTAATTGTTTTTTGTGTCCTTGCCTTGCCAACAGCAAGTTGAGGACCACGAATACTAGAGTCAGTGCAGACACTTTTATTTTGGGAAAATAAATTCTATCACTGAGAAGATATTTTCACACTCTTGATTTGATGCTTTTTTTCTTTCTGCTTCACCTTCTTTAAAAACAAAAGTCTTCTGCCAACACAGAAGTAAATATAAATACAACTTCAGTATCATCACTGTCATCAAAAGCTATTGCAGTCAGCTCGGTGTTTGTATGAACCCCTTTTGTTTCTCATATAAGTTTCTTCTCTTGCAGACCCGAGGGCAAAGACTTCAGTATTCATCGGTTAGTGCTGGGCACCCATACTTCAGATGAACAAAATCATCTCGTCATAGCTAGCGTGCAGTTGCCGAATGACGATGCGCAGTTTGATGCTTCGCACTATGATAGCGAGAAAGGAGGTAAGGGCCCTACCAAAGATGTCAACCAGGTGGAGTTTTAACCATTTCTTCCTCCTCCTATTAGTAGAATATTTCTTTTTTCTTAACATTCAGGCAATAAAATTCAGATACGACTCCTAAACTGGTCAGTTTATTTCTAAGTGGTATCCTTACTTAATAGACAAACACTGTGCTTGATGTATCTGCGTAACGTCTTGGTAGACCTACTGGAAAAGTATGTGGGGAACAACTTCACCCCTCTGTTTTTCATCATGAGTTGACAATGAATTTCATGGAGTGTTGCTTACCTGGTTTTTATAATCATTTGTGCATTATATAAGCTCAGTGAGAAAGTCACTCACGTAAAAGGATGCTTTATTTCAGAGGAGTGTATCATTACAGATGTTCTCCTCTAGTCTGAATTCTGCTGCCTGATACTTGTGCCCGCCTGACTTGGATAAAAAGATGACTGTATTTTGTTCAGTGTATCAGCCTTGAATTTGATGCTTTCTGTAATCTTAGTTGGCTGTCAGCATTGCTACAAGTTAGGCACTTCTCACTTTTGTTTGCTTGAATCAATCTTTCTACGTGGTGAAAGTCCTCAACCACCTAATGTTAGCTTTTGTTTTTACCAGAAACCTGGATTATGCAACTTGTGTTTTGATCATTGGGCTTCTTGGAGTTATTGATGAACACTGTGTTGTCTAATAAGTACTTTGTTTCTATTCTATCTTGATATTTCTCAAAAATACACTGTTCTGATTTAAAAAGAAACAAACAACAACAAAAAACAGGAAAATTGCAAACCTTCTTTTTGCCAGAACGTTGCTGTGCAAGTTCATTAAAATAGTAAGTTACTATGACTAACTATAGAGATACAAGGTGGCTTCAGCAAGTTACATAGTCTCACATTTTGTGATAGCAATTTCCTTATACCAGAATTTTGTCTGTTCTGCAGTGCTGAACTTTGAAGTGCAGTTAAAACACATTCATTTCAGATAAGAATTTTAGGCAGGATGAATTTGGAGCTTGTTTTTTTTTTTTGTTTTTGTTTTTGTTTTTTTTTTTTTAGGAGAAAACAATCTTTAACTGTCTCTAAACTTAGCCAAAGTCCTGATATTTTTACGTTATAAATACAGATATTTAAGACAATGTGCCGTTTGAAAACTGCATGCTTCTAGTTGCACGTTTGCATGTTCTTGTGGCTATTCCCCCAGAATAAGTACTTGGTAGTACCAGGAACTGAGCCTGGATCTGTGTGTCCTGATCTGAAAATGACTAATTATTTACAACTATTAAATTCCTTTTTTTTTTTTTTCCCAGAGTTTGGAGGCTTTGGGTCAGTTAGTGGAAAAATTGAAATAGAAATCAAGATAAATCACGAGGGTGAAGTGAACAGAGCGCGCTACATGCCACAGAACCCCTGCATCATTGCCACAAAGACTCCATCCAGCGATGTCCTCGTCTTTGACTACACCAAACACCCTTCTAAGCCAGGTGTCTGAATCTTTGTCATGTCTGTGCTTCCGAGGTCATAAGAATATAAATGACAGCCTTTTCTGAAGAATTTTTTCTTAAGAAAAAGCTGTTGTAGTACAAAAGATGTTGGAAAACTTAAGTGGGTTGCATATCACTTGTGATTTTAGAGGAAAGTGGGCATTTAGTGTAAAAGGTTATTTTGTAGAGCTGTGAACATCCAAATCTGATGTGTATCAGTACAAAGGTACGTGTTTTGCTGTTTCAGTGTGTCTTGCCATGTCAGTGTATGCGATGGTATTCGGAGCTGTAGAAGGTGGCTTGCTGGAAATGATGTGATCTGCTGGGTAGCTGAACTGTTGTCTTGCTCTGTAAGGATATTACCTCTCATTTACTGATGAGCTTGGCAAGATCACATAGAGTAACTAGTTCTGCCAGTTGTGGGGAAGATCAGAAGCGTATTTATCGCTTTTGAAGTAGGGTTGGAGATGATGAGAGGAAGAACAATGCTCTACTCCACCAGCAGAATACTAAGAAGAATTTTATGAGTGGTAATTGAGTTGAGCTGCTGCTGTTCCTTCATCCAGGTGGATCATGTGAAGGTGGCTACTGGGCTGCTTTGACTCTTCAGCAGGTAGCACAGTAGTAATTTAGAAAGAGCCACTGCTAGGTCATCCAGCCTAAAAATTTACAGCTTTAAAAAAATCTGCAATTGTCTGTTAGGCCAAGCAGACAAACTGCTCTGTGCTGTCTGCCTGCATTTTGTTTTAATGAGGTGATTCGTAGGTTGGGAATAATGCTCAAAAGGACAAGGAGGCATCCTGTTGGAAATACAAAGCAAAGTTCAGTAAAGCACGGTAAAACTTAATGCCAGGTATTCCACGGTGCACTGAAAGCGATGCTAAGCGTTGGAGTTTTTATGCTGCTGCTTTACAGACCCATCTGGGGAGTGTAACCCTGATCTGCGTCTTCGTGGACACCAGAAAGAAGGTTATGGGCTGTCCTGGAACCCAAACCTGAGTGGGCATTTGCTCAGTGCTTCTGATGATCATGTGAGTACTTCAAGTGCAGACTGTACCCCCGCTAATACTTAATTTGTGATCCTTGGCAAAAGGTTAAAAATGTTTTTCATTTTGAGGGGGAGGAGGCAGGGGAGGTGAAGAGGATTTCTGTCTCAAGATTCAAATTTGTTTTATTTTTTTAAGACTATTTGCTTGTGGGATATTAGTGCTGTTCCAAAAGAAGGTAAAGTGGTGGATGCGAAGACCATCTTCACAGGGCACACAGCGGTAGTGGAAGATGTATCTTGGCACCTGCTCCACGAATCTCTCTTTGGATCTGTTGCTGATGATCAGAAGCTCATGATGTAAGTGGGGTAATGTCTTTAGAAACTGAGCATGTCTGTCTGTTTTGCTTTCCCAGCTGCCCCCAAGTCCATCAGTAAAATTGGATTTAAACCTTGATTTCCATTCTCCTTTCTCCTTACAGCTGGGATACCCGGTCAAACAACACCTCCAAACCTAGTCACTCGGTGGATGCTCATACAGCTGAAGTCAACTGCCTCTCTTTCAATCCCTACAGTGAGTTTATCCTGGCTACAGGATCAGCTGACAAGGTAGGTCTGCCTTGAACTTGGAACATATTTATTTAGTTTCTGGTGTGTAAATGTGGATGTATTTTATTGGTTACTTCAGAAAAATAATGTTTTTGTCTTTGATTAGACTGTCGCACTATGGGACTTGAGGAACTTAAAACTGAAGTTGCACTCCTTTGAATCACATAAAGATGAGATATTTCAGGTATAACAAAATATCTGTCTCTTATGCCCTTAGTTCTGCTTAGGTGGTTGGGGAAAAGAATGAAAATTATTCATCTCCTCTATGTTTTTGTTAAGTGTACTTGTGCTTAAAACCCTCGTGTTCTTTCCTCTCATCTGCTTATAATTTTCTGGTTTATTGTTGTGGAGATGTGTAGCTTTCGGGGGGGGGGGGGCGACTCCAGCACAGTTCAGAGAATCCAGGAAGCCAGGGTCGGAACATAACAAGGAAATGTTTGAGAGTTTTGTCCACAATGCTAAGAGTGAAATACTAGCAGTACGGAGTAAATGTAAATTATTCATGGCAGCAGATTGAAGCAGGGAGGCACAATGAAATGGCTGTAGTGTTTTCATCTTCTCAGCTTGGTCCTGTAAGAAGGTTTTAGCTGGACCATCTTGTGACAAAAAATAATTGCTAATTTTGCTGGTTGTAAATATAGAATGTTAACATCATTGGTAGCATGTGCTTAGCACTTACAATATTTCCATCTCCAACTCATGCATTAGTCAGAACCAAAATATGTAGAAGGATTTTTTTGTAGAAGGGTTGGTACTTAAAAGATTCTGTACGTAATTTTATTCAGAGGTAACTAGAGTCTTAAATGTCAGGTTAGTAAGCAGAATTGTCTTCTAATCTTGTGATACTACTAAGTGGTATGTTTTGGAGAGGTTTATCTCCAGCAGCCGTGGTTAATGTGAGCTTTTGGGCAGTTAAGCTGTATTACAGCGATTTTCTTTTCATGTGTAAACCATACTTACTATTTAAGGAATCTGTAGTTTATATCTGTGCAGTCCTTATTAAGGAGTAGCTAATATCCTTGAGAGTTGTTTATACTTCTTAACCTCTCCTCTAACGAACACCACATGTTATGTGTGGTACCATTTTGGTGCTCGAATGCCTAATCACTATCTTCGAATGTAATTGTTGGGCATATTTATATTTTGAGTTAATAGCAGTTTGCATTTTCATAAAGCTCTCATAAGATACAGTGGTGTTTGCTGTGAATATCAGCAATATTATGGCTTCTTAAAACTAATTTGCTTTCTAAATTCATCCTTGTCTGTAGGTTCAGTGGTCTCCCCATAATGAAACTATATTGGCCTCCAGTGGCACTGACCGCAGGCTAAATGTTTGGGACTTGAGGTAAATCCCAAATCAGTCGAGTTGTCTTGACAAAATCTTATTGATGAACTGCATCACAAACAACAAAAATAAACACACAACCTTTTCATTTTTTTCTTTTAAAGTAAAATTGGAGAAGAACAGTCCCCTGAGGATGCTGAAGATGGTCCCCCAGAGCTATTGGTAGGTCTTCTGAATCTCATTGATCGTTTTGACCTGTATCACTCATCTCTGTAACACAGATTTGAAAATGTTACCACCACCGTTTTTTTTCTTTCTCCTGTACTAGTTTATTCATGGTGGTCATACTGCAAAGATATCTGATTTCTCGTGGAATCCCAATGAACCCTGGGTAATCTGTTCTGTATCAGAAGATAATATCATGCAAGTCTGGCAAATGGTAAGTTGTTTGGGAAAGTGCAGGAAGTGGTAGATAAGAGAGTGTTGAACTGCCTGAATTTCAGCATTCCTGTTTTATTTACAGCTCTCAGAATGACTTGCTTTGTAGAGCTGCTGAAGTCTCAAATGGGTTGTGAAATCCATTTTAGATTTGGTAGAAACAAGGGTTTATAAATACTGAGAAACTTTTATTTCTCTATTTAAAAGGAGAAAAAAATGAGAGAGTACTGATATAGAAGTAATTTTTTTCCTTTTGTGTCTGAATGAAAACTGTTTTTTTTTAAAAAAAAAAAAAAAAAAGTGAAATTGAGGTTTCTGTTATTGTTGTAACAAATGAAATGATTGCAGGTGATATAAATATCCCCCTGTGGATGGAGAGGGGTAGTGGTGAACAGAAAAAGCTTGCTTGTTTAAATTACCAGTTGTTGAAAGTTTTGGAGAATCTTGTGCAGTTCGAATAACCTTTCAAAAGACCATTCTTCTAATTTTGGTTTATTTATAGACTGGTTCACAGAGGCTTTGTCCTAGCAGCATTCTATATAGTTCTCCTGGAAGGTGATGGTGCAAAGTAAAGGATGTATTAAACATCCGCACAGTCGTCCTAATTGAAATAAGCCCTGCAGTGGTCTCTACTGGTAAGAAGTCAGATTCCCACAAGCTACAGTAACTTAGAGTTTTGAAGACATTGTTATTTCCAGAAAGAAATCTGTGTTGCAGCTTTTATGTTAAGTAGCCGTGAGGGATCAGGGATAGGTAACTTACATGTGCAAACAAAAAAACTGCCACAACTTTTGGAAATGTTCTAGCAGATAGAATCCTGTTAAATGAGGTGGGAAGTGCTTCGACAATTCCTCCGCTTTTGTCTTGCAGGCAGAAAACATATACAATGATGAAGATCCTGAAGGAAGTGTGGATCCAGAAGGTCAAGGATCCTAGATGATAACTCTTCCTGTTTTTTAGTCTTTTTCCTTCTTTTCCTTCTCAACCTGATACTGACTTAACACTGGTTTTGAGACACACGTAGACTTTGTGTTCAGCCATCCTTCTGTAGATACCATCAACTGCTTTTTATCCCAGACAGTGAGTACTCCCTAAGAAAAGGGCTTAGCCCACTTAGCCCAACTCAGCTGGTTCCGCACAGTAGCTCCTTGGTCATATTTCCTACAGCAACCTCTTCTGTATAGAGCTGGCTGTCCTGTTTTAGCTGCTTTCCTCATACAGAGCAAACTTTTTTTCTCCTTATTTTGTCTTTCGCTTGCTACAGCTATGGGCTTTTGCCTAATTTAAACAAGAGTTAAATCAGTAGAGCTGCCAGAATATGCTTAAGCCAATGGAGATGATACAAGTGTTAATCCACTGGCAGTTCAGGAATGGAGTGTGGAAGGTCTTGCCCTGTTCAGTACAGCTCAGAAGTCTTGTGATTCCTCTAGTTAATCTGTACCTGTGTGGCTTTTTCTGCCTCTGCAGATACAAAAAAAAAAAAAAAAAAAGGGAAAAAAAAGACTAGCAGATTCTGACTTGAACTGAAATTATCTCTTTCTATATTTTTTTTTTCTCTACTGGTAATTCTGGGTTTTTCATTCCTTCCTTTGGTCCTATCCCTTTTCTCCCATCTGCTGGGTGACAGCAGTTTGGATACATCAGCTGTTCCTGCAGAGCATTGTTCACCTTCCATGTATCTTGCTCTATTGTGTGTTTCTTGAGCTGTGTTTTCACATATATTTCTTTCCTTTCTGTGAAATGGTTTTAAAAACTTGGGGCCACCAAGTTGTAAAGGTGTATGTTTTTACCAGCTGATGTCCCACAGATGGCATGCCCAGTAATCGAAAACAGCATTGGTAGCTGGTACGTGTAAAGCAAATTACAAATTACAAGTGGATGAACTACCTTTTTTAGGAGTCAGTCCTTGACCACTCGATCCTGCACATCTTCCACTAGGGTGTCCTGTTCCACCAGCAACCTGTTACTCTCCATGTTCTTCATGACTAATTGCGTGTAAGTGCTTCAGATGGAATAAATTTTTTCTACATAAACGCTACATTGCTGAGTGATTTTTGTGGTTTCCTTCTGCATTGACTATTTTCTTAAGAGTAAACTATTTTCTTCAGAAAGCAAAGAAAGCAAGCATAAAGCAAGGGTGTAATCTCTACCTGTATGTGTCCTGTGAGAAGGTGGGTGCTGGTATGTGTAGTTCTTACATTTATAGTGCATGCTTCTTCAACTCTTCTTGTTTCTGCTGCTTGCTTTGTACAATAAGCACTTAATAGCTCCAAGCAGTCAGGAACACAGGGGAGGGAGCGTGCCTTCCACCTGAGGTGTGCTGCTGTCTGAATATTGGGTCTGCCTTTAGCCCTGACACAAGAATGATTCTTTTTTTATGTAGTCTTCAGCATGAATAGTTGGACACCTTACACGCACCGCAGTTTGACACACAAGCTTATTTTTCTGAGACACAACTTTGAGAAATAAAAAGCTCCTTAAACTGACCTTTCTTTTCAGTGTGAGACTTTATATAAAGTGGAAACCTTTTATCCACAAGCTTCAGTTTCTGTGGCCCACGTTGGAGCATGTCACAATACAGCAGACAGCCCTTGAGTTACAAAAGAGTCCTGTTAAAAGGATAAAGCTTCACCTGTATGTAAACTTCAAAAATCAACCCCCAACAGTGCCTTCCCAAACACCTTCTGTGCAGGCTTACAATCCATCTACGGAACAAGACAAGATATATTTTCCAAACACAGCAAAACATACATTGTTATTTGTCATACATGTCCATTTTTCAGTGCAAGTATAATTTTTCTCTGCTCCTCTGTGGAAAAGCAGTTTTACTAGAAGATCAGCAGCACTCCGGCATTCCTGACTTCAGGCAGCCACTGTCCATCAGGCAAGATAAGCAGTGAAAGGAAACGTCCCCTGCAGTTGCCTCTGTCCTCTGCTTCTGCTGTAAAGAGGATGAGTGCTGTTTCTAACAGTCTTCGTCTGCTTTTTCTTCTTTTTTGCAAAGGTGTCCGTAGATTTCTAAGCAGCCCCTGTGTGGGTAGAAAGTGAATTTAGGGTATGGAATATATGAAATGTGTAACCTGTTCTGGCTGGAGAAAATGGGCAACAGAGACAGACTGCTTCTGAAAAGTCTTCCATTTCTCGATGTGGAAGAAGAGCAATCGGGTGACACTAAAACTGGCTCTGTGCATGGTGCTGTGGCCGTGCAGACCAGGCCAGCCCCTCCAGAGCCCTTGGCAGTCACACGAGCTACGTAACTCAGGTCCCCGATTCAAATGTGGAACTCGAGGTGTCCTGACATTTAAGAAACCTGTAGCCCTGTCGCTTCCAGTGATGGCAATTTGCAGATCCCCAGGCATTAAGAGACTGCAGCTGCATCTGGGCTTGGATGTTGGCCTCTGCAGCCTGTGACTCAGACAGACCCCACGCAGCAGAGACGTGGGGTTGCTGGGATCTGTTCAGAGTTGTAAATGCGGTTACCTCGTTAATAAATCCTGCAATGACTGCTGATACGACAGGCTGAAACAGGAAGATTGCCTTGCCCTGGCTTATCATGCTGCAGTCTTCCATGGATAAAGAACTGCAGCTGCTGGTGGTGGGGAATGCCCTCCCGTGGCGCGTGGGGAAGGGGAAAAAGTCATCCTACAGCGGCAGTAAAGCTCCAGAAAATGCTTAAGGATGTGTGCAGCTGAGACTGGAGTAACACACAACAATGCAAAGTCTGGTAAGTAAAATAGTCCCCAAACTGAGGGACATTTTCTGGAGCTTTAAAGCATCCTTTATGGTAAAGGAGTCTGGAGTGAAAGCAGCCGTGTAGGTTCATAAGCAGGAGGTGCTTCTCTCTGTTGAAGAGCATCTGCAGCAACGTTCCCAAACCGAGAACCCCGCTCCCTTCCATGTGTTCCTAGGGAAATATTTTTTTTTAAGTTGCCGCGCCTGCCTCTTGGAAGGCAGCCCCTGCTTCTATTTTGCACAGAACTTTCCATGACATCGCTACATGGCAAAGGGTCGGAGTTTCCACGGCCGCAGCCCGTGCCCGTGCCTTCCGCGTGTGCGGGGCGAGAAGCGCGAGGCTCGCCCGCTGCCAGCCCTCCCCGGCCGCCTCGGGACGGACAGACTGACTTGTAAATGGACAGCTCCTGGTGCAGGCTGCTCCGCAGTTCCTCCAGCTCCTGGTTCTTGCGCTGCTGGAGCTGGACGCCGTTCTTCAGCTCCTTCAGCCTGTCCTCCAGCTCCTCCACTTGCTCCTGGGGGGCGAAGAAGCCAAGACCGAGTTATGGGGGAGCAGCCGCATGCACCACGGGGCTCTGCCCGTCCGTGCTGTGCTCCAGGCAGGGGCAGCCAGGCCAGCAGCTGCCAGCCATGGTGTTAAGAAGCCTCTGCAGAAAAGCTTTGCTTTCCTATGAAGGTGGGAGCCAGGGCTGGAATGCAGTGTGTGCTTTGGCTTCCCTGCTGGCTGGATTTGTCCCTTACGCTGCTAGGTGTGCATTTGAAAAGCTGTCAGCACTGTATAAATCTAAAACCCTTGAGAAGATAAACAAAGGACTGGGAAAAAGAAAACGTGGAGGCACACCAGGGGCTCTCCGAGGTCCCAGCTGCCGAGCGAGGTGGGACCCTGGAGGTCCCCGCGCTGCAACCACAGCCCTGGGCAGACCCGGCCCGTGGAGATGCCGGCTCTGGACAGTGGTGGTGGCCAGGAATGTTGGCAGTGAGACGGGTGGCAGAGCCGCCTTGCCAAATGTGCTCTTGTGGATATTGAATTGCATTTTCTCTCTGCACGAGGTGATGCTGGGGATGCCTGGCACGGCCCCACGTCTCTTTCCCAGCACCCACAAGCAGCTCTCATCAAATGCTGAGCTGCGGTGTGGTGCTGGTGCTGTACCTGCACCCGCTTTCTGTCCCCTGGGGTTTCTGGATGTGTCTGCGCATTTCTGGGCTGACACAGCTTTACCTGGAGCAGCAGCCTGATGACCCATGTGTGGAACTGCCCTGGAGGTCTTCTCCAAACCCAGAATGTTTGCTCATGCCTATGTAATGGTCTTTTCATGCTGAGCATCCAGAACAAGCAAGGCACAGTGCTGCTGAGTCACCGAGTTTTAGACTTTGGGGCTTCTTCAGGGGCACGAAGTAAATCCTCAGGGAGAAAAATGTCAAGGAGGGGGACACATCTGACTTGAAACCCACAGGAGATATTTCACCTCGTTGCCCCTCCTTATCCACCCCACTCCCCCCTCATCCCTACAAGCTGGCCCTTTGACATCCGAGTCCTTGGTGTCCCCAGACAGGGACTCCCAAACCTGAACATGCCGCCGAGGATGCCTACCCGGTACTGCCCGACCTCTTCGTCACGCTTCTGCTTGACGAGGACGATCTGCTCCTCCAGGCTCCTGTTCTGCAGCCTCAACCGGCTGACCTCCCCCTGCAGGGGCCGCAGGGCCTCCTTCATCCCCTGCATCTCCCCCTGCAGCGCCTGCAGCGCCTTGGCCCCGGCCTCGCGCCGCTCCAGCAGCCGCAGCAGCTGGGGCTCGTAGTGCTCCTCCAGCCCCCGGCGGCTCTGCGCCACAAAGCTCTCGAACTCCATGGAGAGCCGGCGGCTCTCCTGCAGGTACTGGTTGTCCTCCCGACGTGGTGGAGCCTCCAGCCTCTGCCTCAGCGCCTCCTTCTCCTTCTCGCAGGTCTCCTTCAGGCGGGACAGCTCGCCAGAGAGCTGCCCGGCCTGGGTCTCCAGCTCGCCACGGTAGGCAGCGTGCTGGGAGAGGTCGTGGCGCCGGCTCTCCAGCTGGTACTGGCAGGCCACACACTCCTTCGTCACCTTGAAGAGCTTCTGCTTGATCTGCCGGATCTCATCCTTCAGGTTGTCTCTCTCCAGCTCCACCTTGGCCAGCAGCCGGCAGGCAGCCTGGATCTCCTCGTGGGCATGGCGGATCTCCTGCAGCGCCGGCTCCCGCAGCTGGGCCAGCTCCTCGATCAGGCTGTCACGCTCTTTCTCCAGCTGCTCCACGGCTTCGATACACTCCTGGAAGTAGTCGCCCAGCTCTTCAAGGGTGAGGCACCGACACTCCATGCCCTCTGTGTCCAACGGGGTGCCTGCCCCCTCCGCATCCATGTCCAGCGGGATCCCTGCCCCCTCTGCGTCCACCTCTGGTGGGATTCCTGCCCCATCTGTGTCCATGTACAGTGGGATCCCTGCCCCGTCTGTGTCCACATCCAGCAGGAGTCCTGCTCCATCCACATCCAGAGGGATCCCTGTCCCACTGGCATCCATGTCCAGCAGGATCCCTGCTCCATCTGCTTCCACATCTAATGGGATTCCTGCTGCATCCACATCCAGGGGGATCCCTGCTCCATCTGCTTCCGCATCCAGTGGGATTCCTGCCCCATCCACATCCAGAGGGATCCCTGTCCCACTGGCATCCATGTCCAGCAGGATCCCTACTTCATCTGCTTCCACAGCTAATGGAATCCCTGCTCCATCCACATCCAGCGGGATCCCTGCTCCATCCGCTTCTGCATCCAGTGGGATTCCTGCCCCATCCACCTCCAGTGGGATTCCTGCCCCATCCACATCCAGCGGGGCTCCTGCCCCAGCCGCGTGCTCACCCAGCAGTGGCCCTGGCATGCTGAGGTTCAAGGCAGCTTCCCTGACGTCCACCTGCAGCTCCTGGCAGGCGCCCGGGCTGCCCACGTGTGCAGGAGCAGCCCCCGCGCCCAGCGCTGGCTCTGAGGGGCTGCGCGGAGCCTCTGGATGTGGAGGAGTGCCCGCAGCCTCTCCCTGTGGGGCCGGGGCCGCTCCTGCTTCATCCAGCCGCGGTTCTGGAGGGGGCTCTGGCTCTGCCATCAGGTCCCTGCAAAGGAGAGGAGACGTCAGCTGGCGTGGTGACTGCCACAGGTCCCTGACCCCCCCGTGCAGACCGGGCAGTGGTGCTGCTTGTGTGGCCCGAGGACAACTTTGACCCACTCTGTTTGCTTCAATGTGCGCCAAAACAAAGGAGTGAAACCATCCCAAAGCAAATGACTGGGACAGAGGAAGAGCAAGTGCTTCAAAACCCAGCAGCACTTCTCCTGTCTCCACAATGGGGAACGAACCGCGTGGGTCACCCCAGCAGCACCACTGGCACCGGCATGATGGCAGCGGGGTGGCCGGCAGCTCTCACGGCACGGCCGGTGAGGCACTCCCAGTAAACGTGCTCAGATCCCAGCTCTGTGGCATAACCTCACGGCACGGGAATGCGCTGCTAAAGCGCAGGCGGGCTCCGTGCTGGCAGAGGCCGGAGCAGAGCACAGCACCAGGCCCGCAGCAGCCCCGGCGCTGGCTTTGCAGTGTCATCCGAGCCGGGCATTATCCCCGGCAGGCACCTGCCACTGCCACGACAAAACGCTCCCGGCTCACGTTTGCCTGGGTACTATTTGGGGCAGGAGCTGAGCGCGGTCTTGGGTCTGGCGGGGGGCTTTTTCTGCCACGGGGGCAGTGGGGAGATGCTCTCACCTCCCGGCCCCGCGGGCTGAGCTCATATCTCGTCATCCCCAAAGGAATGAGCGCGGGCTGGCACTGAGTGGCCTCGGCTCGCTGCAACGGCTTTAAGGAAAGAACAGATTTTCACCGGTACTTTCTCTCCTAATAAGGCAGTTTTCTGCAGCGATGACACATCGCAGCCTCGGACACAGTGGCCTGACCGCTGGGGCTGGGGAGCACGGGGAGAGGTGGGGAGGGGGCTGCGCAGTGCTTAATGTGCCCCCCTCGTCTGCCAGTGTTTATTTTTCAAACTTACCAACTCCGTGCTGTGCCTCTGGGGCGCGCTCCCCCTGCCACCCCCTCGTCCCCTCTCTGGGTGCCTGAGATGTTCCCTGGGGGGGCTGAGCCTCAGCACCCCCCTTCCAGCCCAGCACGCCGGGGTCTCACGGCACCCTGCCCTGCCCCACGCCCCCCCCAAGCCCCTCTCCCCCCACACCTCCCCAGCTCGTACCTTGCTCTCCAGGAGCCCGGTGCCCCCGGCGCTGTGCTGCACATGGGCTTAGCATGGGGCGGGTGGGGGTTATTAATACACGGGGCTGGAAATCAGACTCCCCCGGCAGCCGCTTCACCCGGCTGCAGCGCCAGCTGCGGGTGCTGCCGCCCTCCGCCCTGGGAGGAGGAGGAATAGAAGGAGGAGGAGGAGGAGGAGGAGGAGGGCGGGGAGGGCCATGCCTGCATCCCTGGCAGCAGCAGCCGCAGGGCTGGCTGCAGCCCCACATCCCCAGGGCATCCCTGCCAGACCCATACGGGGGGGACGTGATGGGGACGTGGGGGTCCCTGGGCAGGGGGGTCTCCCTGGGACTGCAGGGGTCTGTGTCCAGTGGGGGCAGCTGGAAGGGGTGCGGTGGAGGATGCAGCACGTGGCCGTGAATCGGTGTGGCCTTTTCCTGTGCACAGACTGGGGGCTCGGCGGGGCGCTGGCAGCACAGCGCCTCACTGCACTTGTTATTTATTGAAGCACATGAGTATATTAAATACTGGCACCTCATGGGCTCCACTGTCCCAGTGCCTGCAGAGCACAGCCCCCAGTTTCCTGCCTGTGCCCCCCTTTCTGCTCTCCAGCCTGGGGCTGGGGACCATGGCCGTGCTCCCAGGCGCTGCCGCTGCCCTCGCCGCTGCCCTTGCCACTTAGGGCTCTGCTTTCCACTCTTGCCCACCCATCTGCCCTCCCCACAGGACCCCAAACCCACCCTCTGGGGTACTATTATTAGCATGTAGTTATATGTAGAGCATATTTTAGATATATTGCCACATCGGCGTGTGTGCAGTGGCCCAGGGGGACAGCGTGGCCAGTGGGCTCTTGGCCCAACCACCCCCGGTGTGGGGCCGGAGGAGGTGAATGGCAGAAGCAACTGATTAAAGCAACGTTAATTAATGTATCAAAGCCAAATACAGCCTACCTCCACCCTGGTAGTGCCCGCTCAGGAAGTCGGCACTCGCAGCTCAGGAAGTCGCCAGCTTACGTGCCCCGAAATCGCCCAGCAACGCGCACCACAGCTTGCAACATCGCGAAATGCCACCCTGTCCCCGTCCCCGCGTCACCACCTCCGTCACCTTGCTCGCCGCCGGGTTTAAAATAACTGCTCTTGTCCATCTCCCGGGCCTGCTGGCACACGCGTGCAGGGGAGCAGAGCTTTAAAAGGAAAGGGAAGATTTGGGTGTTTGGCTTTTTTCAGCCCTGTTGCTTTTTTCAGCACAACCCACCTTTTTTTTTTTTCTCCCCGCTCTCTCTTTTTTTTCCATGAAGCGCCTCTCTTCGTGCTGAGACTTTTGACTCACTAGGAGAGGAATGCTGTTAATTCGGACAAGTTGTGCATATAAATATACATCTGTATCTGCGATTGCCAAGGGGAGAAACCTGCGGGTCAGGCAGGCTGGGTGCAGCAAACCCTTGTAGGGGATGAGGGGAGGACGGCAGCGCTGCTGCGAGCCGGCCGGCGTGCCTGGGCACCTGCCAGGGGACGGCCGGGGGGCTGCAGGGGCTCAGCTGTTCCCGGTAAGAGGAGAGCCCCGGCTGTTTTGTGGATATAACCAGGCAACGGCCGGCTCGGGTGTCAGACCCGCCGCAGCTCCGTGTCCCGTGGGGTGCGACGCCCTCGTGTGCGAGCCGCCCTGGACTTTGCTCCGGCAAACAGGAGGGAGAGCGAAGGCAGGAGCGTATCTGGGAGGGGAAATGTTCCAGCTGTTGGAACAGGATAAACCACGGCGTCTCCGGCCGCTCCTCCGCCTCCCGCAGCGTCCTGGCACCGGCCTGGCAAGGGCTGAAGGCAGCTGGGAGAGAACGGTGCGTGGCATCGCGGCGCCTGCCCTTTGTGCCCCTGCTGCCGGTGCTGCTGGCCCAAGGGCAGGGACGGATCCTGGGCTCTGAGGGCAGGGCTCTGTCTCAGAGCTGTCCCCCACAAACCTTGGGGACAGGCTTGGGGAATCAGGGAGGCTTCGTGGCCTTGGCAGCTCCTGTGGCTCCATTGGCGCATGCAGCACTGCAGGGCACCCAGCCTGCCCGAACCCCAGTGACTCCGAGGGCTGCTGCCAGCCCTGTGCCCCCACACGTGGCTAACAAGGGCCCGGTGCGGGGCTCAGCAGCCCGGGCTGTGTGCTGAGGCTGTGGGGGTCTGGCTGCGGCCCCATGAGCAGCGCTGGATCTGGCCCCGTGTGCGGGAGCTGCAGGCTGGCCTCGGGGGGAAAGTGTGATTCATCGCCAGAGCTGGGAGCGCTTCCAGGGAAGGATCCTGGGTGGGGAGGGCAGCTGCACCCTGCACCCGCTCCTGCCCCTGCCCTCACCTCCTGCCTCAGTTTCTCTGCTGAGAGCTGAGATGCCGGGCAGCTGTGGGGGCACTGCCATGGGAGCCAGCATGGAGCAAGCGCTGCGGTCATGGCCCAGGACACAGTGCCTGGGGCTTGCCCTGCTCCCACTGGACTGTCTCAGAACTCCCAGATAAGGATGCTCAGGGTCCGTGTGAGAGCGAGGCAAGGTCACTGGCGGGATGGAGGTGGAGGAGGAGGAGGAGGAGGAGGAGGAAGAGGAAGAGGGCAGTGTGGGCATAGACCCGAGTAGAGATGAAAGTGGGAGCCCAACGGCGCCGTCCGCCCACGGCTCCAGCAGGGACCTTGGCGGCTGCACGGGAGTGGGGCTGGACCCTGCCCCAGGCTGCAGGCACCGGCGGCTCCGCTTATCTGGGTGCCGGGGCCACTCTGCCTGCAGCAAGGGGGAACCAGGAAAGTGCCACCACTGCGACGGCCGCTGCCGAGAAGACCCTGGCCTGGCCAGGGAGCGCAGCAGGGACAAGAGCTCTGTCCCTTTTGGGGACCCAGTGCCACAGCCCCCAGCAGTGCCTGCCCCGAACTGCGCTGCTTCTGCTTTATCTCCCTTTGTGCAACCCAGATACCGGCTTTAAACATTTGTGTCAAGGCTGTTTGTCCCGGCGGCGCTCCCGCAGCAGCCGCCCCCATGACGGGATCGTCCCCCGCATGCCGGCCACGCTCCGGCCATGCCCACGGTGTGTGTGTGTGTTTATGCACGTGCACATGGCTGTGTGCGTGTGTACATGTCTAATGTCTATGTGCATGCGGGTGCCCGGCTCAGCGTGCAGGCTCAGCCCCCCACAAGCACCCCCGGCAGCCGCAGGGTTCCCCGAGCGGCCCCACATGCGATGGGCACTGGCAGGGGCTGACATGGAGGGGTCGGGCCTGAGGCACCTTTGACACAGCGGTGATGAAGCCTGGTTTGGTGACAGCCCTGCCCCGCGCACCGCTCGCTGCCGGCCCATGGGGCACTGATGGGTAGATAACGCCCACAGCACCCACGCAGCACCCTGGGGTGCACGGAGAAGCAGGGACCAGGCCGGGTGGGATGCACACTGCCGCTTACCCCTTGCCCTTTCCCTCACTGCGTGCCGCACACCAGAGCAAAGCGCCATCCCTTCACTCCCCCGACTTTTATAAAACACGTTTTTAATGCAGCAAGTGCAGAGCTAATTTTAAGCACCGCAACGAACGGCCTCTGTGTCCCGGCGATCGCTAACGGGGGCACTGCTGCAGAAAGGGCTCGGCACTGGCTTTTTCCATTTCCTGGGGCGAGTGCTGGGGAGAAGTGGCTCCGGCTTCTGTCCCTTGTGGGGGGGTTTCCAGCAGCAGCTCTGGCTCTGGGGTGGGAGACAGCACCGCTGGGGCCCAGCAGGGTGGGCGGCTGGGCAAGGACCTTGTCCGCACTGCCCGCAGGCACCACAGGCGTTAATGAGTCACGAGGCTGTGCCTGTGGAGCCAGCAGGTGCCTGGCCCCGAGTACGGATCCGTCCCACTGCCTCCAGCCAAAGGGAACGTGGGCAGGGAAAGGGCCAAGGGAACCCAACTGTGCCAAGCCCAGGACGTCCACATGCGAGTGGCAGAGCTTTGGTGACTGCGCAGGGCTGGAGCATGCGGTGCTGTGGCTGGCGGCACTGCTGGGTGCTGCTGGGGATGCCTCCTACATGGGGCCAGGCAGGGCTTTGAGCTGCTGTCCCCTCCTGTCCTCTGCATCGCTCCCATGGGAGCTGAACTCCAGTTAGATGCTGCCCCAGGAGAGTGACTGATCCTCGCTCTCTTATTTGGACAATGCCCTATAACTGCATGCAAAAATATTTTTAAAACTGGTTCTGCTGAATCGGAGGAGGGGACAGAGAAGAGAGACGTGATCTTTTTGGGGTGCTCCAATGTTGTTAATGCTGCAGGACACTGGGATTTGTGAGACCACAGGAGCCATGGTGCCAACCCCTGGATCCCACTGGCTGCACCGGCCGGGGGCGCGCAGGGAAGCCCACGGAGGGCCAGGCTTCTTGTTTTGTAAATTCTTCTAGTCATTTCCAGACATTGGCAAACTCCCCTGGGCACGCAGCCAGGCCGAGCGCGAGCCTCCGGGAAGGATGCATTTTAAAAGCAACATCGCAGCCTCTCCCATTAGGAAGCGCATCCTCACAGGGAACCTGAACCCTGAGCGTGCAGAAACCTTTCCCGTGGGGTGCTGCCACCGATATGGGGTGCACAGCGGCTCTGACGTGCCCTGCCACCCCCTTTTAGCCCACCACGGTGGTTGTGCTCCATGTGCAAGCGGAGAAATTGCTTGTCATAAATCCACCGGTGCTCCTGGAGAGAGTGTGCCAGCTCCCTGCCGTGTGGGGAAATAAATAACCCCCGAACCCCTGATAATCTTGTTTTTTGGGTGTGTGTGGGGGTCTTCCATCATTTGGGGCAGCATTGTGTGGGGTCCGCTCGGGGACGGTGCTGAGGCAGGGGACACACACAGACACGACCCCCGGTGTGCGCCCCCCTCATGAGAGGGGCCGGGGGCTCCACCTCGGGGCCGGTCTCCGCCCGTTCGGGGCCCGAGGTGGAGCCCCCGGGCCCGGCCCCGATCGCCCCGCAGGTGCCTCCGGGCCTCGGGTCCCCCACCTGCGGGGCGGGCGGAGCCGGGGGCGGGCCGGAGGCCGGGCCGGGCCGGGCCTCCCGCAGGCCGGCGAGGCCGCAGGCTCCACCCAGGCCCCGCAGAAACTTTCCGTCGGCGCCTCCCGCTCGGCGGGAGCTCGGAGCCGGAGCCGGGGCCGAGCCGGAGGAACCTGGGCTGGGCCCGGCCCCTATGGGCAGCGGGCGGCGCTGGGCCTTGCCCGCCGCGGCCATGTCCGCCCCGGCTGCACCTGCGGTGGGCGGCGAAGCCGAGCCCGGGGGCCCCGCGGCGGCGGCGGTGGCGGCGGCCCCCCGGCAGAAGAAGGGCGGCAAGGCGGGCTCGCTGCGGAGGGCCTTCAGCTGGCTGCGGGGCAGGAAGAGGAGGCGCAGGGGTGGCAGCCCCCCGCCTGGGAGCCCCCAGCAGCAACAGCAGCAAGGGGCAGGTGAGGGGCGCGGGGGGAGCTTGGGGTGCTGGCGGCGACGGTGGTGGTGGTGGAGGAGGAAGTCAAAGTCAAGGTGATGGCCAAGGAGGGGTCAAGGTGACAGCAGAGGTGGCCCCCAAGAGGGTTGGGGTTTGTGGCCCCCAAGGGGGTCGGGGTGCTGGCCCCGGTGGCCGTGGAGGTGGCTGAGGACTGGGTGCAGCAGCGACTCTGCAAGAGGTTGGGGTGGTGGCCGTGGAGGGTTCAAGGTCCGGGCTGTGGAGGTGGCCCTGGAGGGGTCAGAGAGGCAGCTGAGGAAGGGTCAGGGTGGAGGCTGTGGTGTCCGGGGAGGTGGGTGAGGAGGGGTTGAGATGGTGGCTGTGGAAGGGGGTGAGAAGGGGGTGCAGCAGTGGGTTAGGAGGGGTCAGGGTGGTGGCTGAAGGGGTGGCTGTGGAGGGGTTGGGGTGGTGGGTGGGGAAGGGTCAGGATGACAGCCGCGGTCTCTGGAAGTGACCACAAAAGTGGCCAAGGAGGGGTTGAGGTGGTGGCCGAGGTGGTGGCCCTGGAGAGGTCAGGGCGGTGGCTGAGGAGGGCTCCTGCTGGTGGCTGTGGAGGTGACCTAGGAGCGGGTACAGCAGTGGCTGAGGAGGGGTTGAGGTGTTGACCAAGGATGTGACCAAGGAAGACCAGCACTGGTGGCTACAGAAGAAGCTAAAGAGGGGTCACAGTTGGCCATGAATGGTCCTGACACCAGCCATGGTGGTGGCTGAAGGGAGGTGGCCATGGTGGCAGTGGCCACGGGGGCTGCAGCAGCAGTGGCCGCGGCAGCAGGCTGGATCCGGCAGGTCCCGGCGTGGTCTCGCCCCTGCCCCGAGGCTGTTGCCGGTTCACTGGGTTGGTTTGCTCTCCGCTGAGTCAGAAGGTCACTGGGGCTCAGGGAAACCTGGAGGGACGCCAGCCACCTCCTTCTCCTCCTCGGCCGGGTGTTTGCCATGCTCCAGGTGTGGCCCTTCCTGTCCTAGATATGGCCCCCACCCGGCCGTTTGTGGGTGCTCTCCTCCGTAACCCAGCCGTGTCCCTGTCTCCTGGCCATGCTGGTGAACCTGCCTCGGGTGCCCTCTCAGGGACACCCCAGGGTGATGTTACGGTGAGCTGCGGGCTCAGCCCGGCATCCCGTAGGTGTTCGGTGGAGCGGTGCATGGTGGCGTGCTGGCCGTGCTTGTCTGCTCAGCACCGTTGCCCTCCGGTAGCAGGCAGCCCGGCGTGGCAGCAGCCCCAGGAGGCATCGCTGCCAGGATGCACGCAGCCTCTTCCCCGAGCTGCGAGGGATCCCGGCTGCGTCACGACACTGCCCTCCCTGCAGGGCACGTCAGGCGGCGGTGTCGCCTCCTGGGCCTCGCTTGGCCAAGGGAGCGGCCGCCTCTGCAGCACCCAAACGCAGCCGGGTGCTGTCGCCTGGAACTTTCTCCCTCGATTTGCCCTGGGGAGTTGATTCCTGGGCATTCAGGACCGCATGCAGGCGTTTGCCGCTTTGAGAAGTGATCTTTGATAAGAAAGGAGGGGCTGTGGAAAGGCAAAAGGGCCTCTGACAGGTTCTGTGCAGGAGGTCGGAGCGATGCTGCCGGTGTGCCTGGCGGGACCTTCCTCCTGGCACGCCGAGCGCGGACACCGCTGCTGTGGGCCTGGCGCTGAAACCTGAGTAGAAAAAATGAGCTGTGCCAAAGCATGTGATATTCCTCTTTGCAGCGCGGAAACACCCGCACCAGCTCTGTCATCCTTTTTTTTCCCTTAAGTTTTAATGTTCGCTAGCTAATCCTCCAAATGTGAAACCCAGGAGAAGTTTCCATCTGTTGGGGACCTCTCGGAGGCAGCCTGCAGCCCCCTCGTCGTGCTGTCCCTGTGAACGCGGAGCTGCATCCCGCCAGGGCACCGTCACCGCCGCGTTGGCCGTGCGTTAGGTGTCCAGGGAGGGTTTTTTTTTTTGGGGGGGGGGGGGGGGAGCGCGGGACCCCGCTGGCAGCTGCCTGCCGCGTCCCTGCCATGTTTCCAGCGGAGCTGCTTGGAGGTGTGGAGCGGGGAAGCTGTGCCGACGTGCCGTGATTGCAGCGTGCGCCTGATTGAATCACCCCGGCTGGCTCCAGCAGGCAGCGGCTCCGCAGCCCCACCCTGGTTAACCACCTCCACCCCGGCTGCGTGTCCCTGGGATAAAACCAGGGAACTGGTGGGCACTGGGGGGCTGAACACCCGGCACAACGAGGAGATGGGGCTGCGTGGAGGGCTTGCTGCCTGCTGACCTTGGATCAGTCCCGTTCCCCTGTTTTCCGTCCTTAAAACGGGGTGATAATGTTCCCTGAGCGGCTGAGGGCTCCTCTCGCGATGGCCCACGTCATGTGGAGGGAAATGAAGGAGCGACGGCCCCGCCGTGCCGCGTGGTTTGCGGGGCCAGCGTGGATGTGGAGCCGGGCAGCGCTGGCTGCTGTGCGAAGCTCTGACCTGCCTGGAGGCTGCAGGTGCTGCCCAGCCTGGGAAGTTTTCCAAATATCGAGCTGGGAGCTGTGGGACGGGGAAGAGGAGAGCTTAAGCAAGTCATTGTAGGCTCTGGTTGCAGGCGCGGTGCTCGTCTTTCTCCCTGCGTCTGTGTGGTGCTGAGGGGTGGCTTGGGTCATGTCGGCAAGCTCTGCGGCTCTCCGTCACCCGCCGTTCACACGGGCTGAAGTTGTTGTGATGGGTGCTGAGGCACGGGTCTGACTGGGAGGGCAAAGCTGTGCCAGGGAGCTGCGGGTCGGGGCTGGTTCCTCAGCCTTGCCTCTGCCTGGTGGCCCCCTGGCCGTCAGCTGGGTCTGAATTGCTCAGCACCGAGATCTTGGGAACAGGAGAATGAGCGTGTTTCCGTTTGGGTCAGACTGGTGGTCCATCTGATCGGACGTCCTGTCTCTGGCTTCTCAGACAGCTGAGCTGGGGAGAGTACGGATGTTGGAAGCTGTAAGGGCAAACTTCAGGCCGCCCCTCTGCGGGGAACGCTGCTGGGCACGAGCAGCTTTATCCCGGGCTGCAGAAAAGGTTTCTCCCCCGATGGATGCTGGCAGCTGCAGCGTTCCCTTCCCATGCCATGTGTGAGCAGCTGGGGTGGCTCTGCCATGGGCAGTTCCTCCCATGAATTCACGTGTTACCCCACCGTGCTGTGACTGCCCCAGCCCCGCTCTGTGCACGTCCTGCTGGGCCAGGCGCTGCCGTGTCCCCCAGGCAGCTCGGTCCAGCCCGGTGCCCCGAGGCTGTCGGCTCTCCTGCAGCTGCCTGTCCCCCGTTCTTTCTGCATATGGTGGGGAAAACCCTGACGTCCCAACCCATGTCGGCAACTGGAAGGTGGGAAATGAGTGAAGTGCTGAGGCTGCCCCGATCAGCAGGTGTGCGGGCTGGGGGAGCGCCCTGGAGGAGCATCGTCACAGCCTGTGTTTTCAGCACTTCTGTGGTTCCTGATCCCGTGGTGTCAGAGCACCCCGCAATTCGTAGGGTATTTATTTCCCCAGTAACTTCTGGAGGCCAAGGGGTGGTGCTAACTTGTTGGGAAGGGAGCAGAGGCACAGGGAGAGGGGGGCAACCTGCCCGGGGCGGTACAAATGAGCCAACGTGAGGCAAGAAACTGGGGTCCTCAGCGCGCCTGTGCCGCCTGCTCTGGTTTGCCACATGTGGCTACTTTTCCCTGCTGCCTGTGAGAGGTTTTTCTGTCGGGAGCAAAGAAGCCGAAAGCTTTTTCTCTTCCTCTGTGAGCGATGCTTGCAAACCCACACAGATCACGCGAGCCTTTTAACCCTCGGCAGCGCTGTGCAGCGAGTGTGCCCTGCACGGACCACGCTTCAGCAGGCAGCGTGAGCACGTCGCTGAGCGGCAGTGTGTGCCAGTGGGCTTAGTCCAGCTCTTGGCCACTGCTCTCTCTGGGTTTCACAACATCGCTCATAACTCCCCGGTGAAGTAAAGGAATTGATGTTCCAGAAGTATTAAATTAGGGTTGGCTCTTCTTATTTGATACCAGCTCAGTCCAGCAGCAACAGGCTTCCTGACAGCTGGGGTCACCGCGATGTTAAAAAACAAACAAACAAACAAAAAAACTTTAGACGTGCCCAGCTGCCTCCCAACATGAGCGAGCACTTGTTGACGGCCCCGAGATTGCTGCCGTGTGCCCGCCATGAGGCAGCGGCACCCCCAGGACCTGCTCCGGGGCTCTGTGTGGCGATGGAGGGAGCATGGGGCCGGGGACTGCCCCGGGGCGCTGGGGTGGCAGTTCTGCCTGCTGCTCTGAGCTGTGAAATCTCCCCCATCGCTCGATTTCCTCTATCTCTGCTACCAGATGGCAGTGCCGTCACGGCTGGGTGTAAACACGGGGTTTGTATTTTAGTCCCGAGCTTCGCAACTTGTCTGAAGTGAAGGAGGCCACGGGGAGGTGCGGGCATTCCTGCTCGTGGCCCCCACGTCTCCCGCTGCCTGGGGCTGTTCCCACGCGTGCGGTCATGAATTTGTTAATCTGCAGAAGGCAGAGAGTGACACTTCAGAAAATCTGAACAACAGGAATCCACCGGCTGGCCTGGGCTGGAAACCGCGAGCTGCTCTGCTGAACAAAGAGAGGTGTGTCTTCAACCACAGCTATTCCACCTGGAGACAACTGGAAGAATTACTCTTGCAAATAACGTTCCATAAGCTCCGATAAAACTATTTCACCGGAGTCATGTTTCCTTTTAGAAGGAAGGTTTTATTTCATAAGACAATATCATCATTGACTTTGTCTCCAGCACCGCTGGGAACATAAACCATCGGAAGGTGAAGAGCTGGGCAAAGATGAAGCAAAAACTCATTCACCTGCCAAAAGGAGCTGGAGCTCGGGCTGGTCCCCGTGTCCCCTGCCGCGAATGCACAAAAGCCTCAAGCAGAGCCGGGAGCCGAACCCCTTCAACTTCTGTGGGTGTTTGTTGGAGCTGCCGTCCACAGCGTAGCACGAGGTCGCACACTGCTGATGGCCGCGGCTCCGGCCTGAGCAGGAAATAATTTGAAACCCTCCTGGTTATGTATTGCTGTTAATGATTGGGGATCTCAAGTGGGTTTTTTGTGTTACCTTTGCCTCGCTGCGCTTTACTTCCCCATTAAGGGAACAAGGGCTGAATTCCTTTCTCATTCAGGCAGCTCGGCTCCCGCTCTGCGTTTGCGCAGTGGAGGGGTCAGTGGAGGCACTAATCCTTCCTGGTGCTGGGCAGGGGGGTCCCGGCCCCTCCGCGCTTGGGCTGCCAGCCGGGCAGAGGGAGCGCGTGACTTGCTGGGGATCAGATGTGCTCGAAGCAGTCACGCAGCGATGACAAGATCTGTATCTCGCTGTCAGCTTCCCCGCCTGACCCACCTCGTTCCTTGCTGTTGGTGGAGTCTTTTTCGATGAATAAAGTCAGGGGCCTCCACCCTGGAGGCCGCACGCCTCCTGCCCCCGGCCCCTGTTCCCTGTGGCCGCTTTGCAGTTGGGTTCGTAGCCAGGCGAGCGCGTCCCTCCGCGCAGGGAACACCACGCTGGGGGAGCTGCGGGTACGCAGCGCGCTGCCCTGCTTTCACAGCGGGTTTCTGGGAGCAATGATTTCAACGTGCATTGGAAGGAAGGCTGAGAGCAGCTGGCTGCTGGGGCAGCCTGTGAGGCTCGGGGGCTGGGGGGGCTGCAGTGCTGCAGCAGAGGGAGAAGTGTCGCTGAATCTGGGGCAGCGTCGTGGCTCCAGCATCTCCTCTCCTTGCAGGGAGAGGAACGAAAACGCTTTACTGGAAGAACTCTGGGTGAGGCTTAGAGGAAGCCCCACATCATGGTGGTGAGGGGAGCGTGCCGTGCAGGGGGTCGGCGTGTCTGCTCTGAAGCAGCTACCCTGGGATGTGCACTGGGGGGTGCAGGGAGCCGGGCAGCCCTGCCATGACCCCAGCTTGCCCAGCTCCTGCACACGGTGTGAAAAACGGCCTCCGAGTCCCTGGGCTGGGACCTTTGACTCTCCCACACTTGTGCCCACATCCTGGTTCAGTCCCAGATGCAGGGAGATGGAAGGTTCGTGGCCTGGGCGGCGCAGAGCAGCAGCGGGAAGCCGGCCCCGGCTGCTGGGAAGGGTTTCACACCGAATCCCCTGTTCACATCGCTTCTCCCACGGCAGAGCGGGCAGGGGCCGCGCTGGGGCAGCAGCTGCAGGGGCTGGCGGCGGTGCTGGGCCCTGTCTGTGCGGTGCGAGGGTCCCTGCCCCTCTCAGCCTGCCTGTGCCCACTGATGGGAAAGGGGGGCAGCGTTAATCCCACCGCAGAGAGCGGGACTGAAGTCCGGAGGTTCACTTACTGCAGATCACCTCGGGAGGTCAGGAAGGAGCTGCTGGTTGCCTTTTTTTTTTTTTCCTTCATCTCCCCCAGTCCTGTGCCTTTACCACAAAACCGTCCTTCCTATTTATCTGATCCTCTGCTGAATCACCGAAGGAACATAAACATTCCCGGCAGGAATTGCCCACCGTCTGACCAGCTGACCCCTCTCTGCCCTCGCTGCATTTAATTTTCTAATTAAGACTCAGCTGGGAAAGCCGTGCTCTGCGCAGGACGAGCTGCTTGCCTGGCCCCTGCGTTTCACAACGGCCGTCCCTGGGCTTGTCTGTGCAGAGCCTGTTGCACCAGTGCCGCTTTGAGCTGCCCTTGCACAGACCTCTGCCGCTCCTGCCAGCCGCTGGCAAAACCGCGTGCGTCGGGAGCGGGGTCACGAGGCAGGAGAGAGGCCGTGAGGCTGGGATCACCCCGGGAGGGAGCGGGATCTGGGCATGGCGCTGTGGGGGGGTGTCCCGGGCTGCAGCAGAGGTCCGTGGGGTTCTCCCAGCTCCAACCTGCGAGGCAGAAGCACGCAGGGGAGCTCCCATGCAGCCGGGGGGCTCTCGCCCCAGCCTGGGGATGCAGCCGGACCTAGCCCACGTCCTTGGGCTCCGTGGTCCCACTCATGGCCTCTGGGTCCACGTGGGGGCATCCCAGTGGGGATTTGGGGTCCTGTGACCCCCCCCACCCCAGGGGCTGTTCTGCATCGCACCCGTGGTGCTTTGAGCTGCACTCAGGGACAGGCAGGAATCGTCACAGTGCAGACTCGTGAGCAGGGATGGAGGCAGGTGCTGTGCCGATGGCAGAGGCAGCCGGCAGGACTCTGACAGCAGGGGGGGGTTTGGGGGGCTGGAGCCCCCTGTGCCTGCTGTCCCAGCCTCAGCACCCGCCGGGGAGCTGAGCTGGGAGGGTGCCACTGGAGCCACTGGGCGCTCCCGGGAGGCCACTCCTCTCTCTGCCTGTGCCATTGGCTCCGGCAGAGCCGGCTGCGAGCGCCGGGCTCCCGCGGCTGCAGGGATGGGAGCGGGCGGCCGGGAGCTCTCTGCCACGGGACCCCCCCGGAGCCCCCTCGGCACCACCATGTAGCGCCGCGGCATCCTCCGCCCGGCAGCGGTGGAGGGCGAGACCGGCCGGATGGGCAACGCGCACCGCAAGAGGAGCCCCGCGGGCACCAAGGCTGGTTCCTCCTGGCCCTGGGGCCGTGCCGGGAAGCAGAGGGCAGGTAGGAGCCTGGGGGGAACCTGGGGGGCTGGTTCTGGGCCCCTCGCAGGGGAAGTTTGTTGTTTCCACTTGCTCTCGTGCCGGGTTTGGCATGCCGGGGGGTCTGGGGCAGGAGCTGAGCCCAGTATTGGGGCAGGTTGCTGGTGGCTTCGCTATTCCCTAAGGGATACGATGCCCCCGGGGACTGGGAACCTCCTCCTGCTGAACTGGGGGTGAGGTAAGATCAGGCCCTCTTACTTCAGGAGCTGGGGAAAAAGCTCCTGACGTGCACAGGGGCTGCTGCAAACTCCACCAGCAGCCAGCCCGCGGCTTTCCTGCGCTATCAGGACAGCGATCGCCCGCTGGGTTAGTTACCAACTTGTTTTTCTCAGTGGCTGGAGCAGGGACCCGGGGCTGCCGGCATCGCGTTCCCCCTCGGCCCTGAGCCGCCTCCTCTCCCTTTCCCTGCCTTGGTTTCCCGTTTGTGCCCGGGCAGTGCTGGAGTTGAGGAGTGCTTACAGGAGCCCCGTGCATCCCTCCTGCCCACGCAGCGCTGCCTCAGCCGCTCGGCTGGGAGGGGGAGAGAGCGGGGGGCCGGGCGGCAGGGGCTGAGCTCGGCTCTCACAATGCAGCTGGGGGCACCGCTTCTATCACTTTTTTCTGCTCCAGCTCCACGCATGCAGTTCAAAAGCCCAGAGGAGGCAGGGAGAGGGCCAGCTTTTTTCTCTGGGGAAGGGGAAAGGGGAGGGGAGGGTCCTATGCGGGCTGGGTGTGTTTATAGGATTCTCAGACCCTTGCAGTGCCCCCTCCCTGGTTCATCCACTGGACGGGGTGAGCAGCAAAAGGTCTCTTGCAGTACAGTTGTCCTCATCCAGAAGCTGCTGCCCTGCCCTGCTTCTGTTCAGCTGTCCCCTTGTCCCCTGCGTGAGATGAGGAGTGCTTGCAAAGCCCCGGGCTTGGTGCAGGCAGGGTTGGTGGGTCCAGGGCCGCGTTAACCGGGCGGTTTGGCTGCTTGGCTCGTACATCCCCAGCACCAGCCGGGTCCTGCCCCGCTCAGAGCCAGCACGGGGGCTCTGCCACCAGCCCCGCAGGGATGTCCCGGCCCTGCCGTCCCTGCTGCCCTTGGCTCCCCTGTTTCCGTCTGTCTTTACGGGCCGCAGGGTGCCCAGGTGCAGCTGTGCCAGCTGTCCCCGAGGCAAACGCTCCGCAGCCTGGATTTGGAACCCCAGCCAGGCGTGGGGAGTGACAAAGCCGAGTGAAACTCCCCAGGTGAGGCTTGAAGGTGACCCGCAGAGCCAGAAGGCGCTGCCCTCAAGGGGCTTTGCAGGTCCGGTCCATCCCTCGGGCACAGGGGAGGGTTGGGGTTTGCAGAGTGGGCGTTTCTGGGAACGTTCACTGCGCCGCTCGGAGTCCTCAGCCTCGTAACCGAGGGGTGCAGGGAGTGTGTCACATCTGTAACAAAGCCTGCATTTATCCACACCATCAATTATCTGTTAAAGTCAAATGGGTATTAAGCAAAGCAAACAAGTCCCAAGGAGGCAGCTGGGAAATCCCTTTCCCAAAGACTTCAACGGAGAAGCAAAGCAAGCACCTCCTGCCCCGCGGGCTCTCCGCCGTGCGCCTCTCCCGGCTGTGGTCTCCTCTCCACCAAAAAGTTCCTCTTGCTGCGGTCTGCACCTGGGAAGGGCCAAGCGGGGCCGTGCAGCCCGTTCTCTGAGCCGGGCTCCTGCTCTGTGCTGGCTCTGCACCTCCCCGTGAGGATGCCCTGGGGCTCGTGGCTCTGAGCAGCCCCCGGCACAGCCCTCTGCCCTCTCCTGCTCCCATCCCGCATCCTTTCCCTGGACCGGGGGCTTTTTTCTCTCTGGAAGTTTCTCTCCAGCTCATGTTCTTGCCCTGAGCTTCTTCAGAAGGAAGCTTTCTGCCAGCCCGGCCCGTTTGCTGATGCCATGTCTTGCTCTGAGACTTGTGGCGTCTGGAGGTGTCCCCGCAGGATGGGGAGCTGGGCGTTCCCTGGGGAGCGCAGGTGGGCAGCAGTGCACTGGGGGCATCTCGCCCTGCGGTGGGCACAGCTGGGCCGAGCTTGCCGGGTGAGGAGGGCTGAAGGGCACCGGGTGGAAGGCGCTGAGAAAACGTGGGGCGAGTTCTGTTTGTTCTCTGCCACGGCTCCATGGCAACGGCGCGGTGGCCACAAAGCGAAGGAATTTGCATTGTGTCGCTTCAGCGTTTTGGAGGGCGCAACGGGATCACCGGCTGGGGGCAGGGTGTGGGGACCCAGCTCCCTGGGGACGGGGCCGGCCGCTCTCCCTGCTCCTCCTGCCCTTGCAGGGTTCCCAGATTTGCAGGGCTGAGGCCGATTGCACATCGCTGGCGAACGGACCAGCAGCAGCTCCCAGATCCCCTCTCCATCCCCCTGGCTGCCCGGCCCCATCGCTGCCTCCCCCTTTCCTGGGGGCGCGGAGGGCAGCTGGGGCTGGGCACCGCTTCCCGCTGGGGCTCAGGTCTGCGGCAGTTTTGCTTGGCCTGATGTGTGCTTTTGGAGAATATTTACAAGTGCTCCCTCCCTGGACCCTCTGGCCATGTCTGTGTAACCTCCCTGCTCCTTCCGTTCTTGGGCTCTTTGTTTTTCCTCCTCCCCTCCTTGTTGCTCTTTCCTCCCCCAGGGTTTTGTTTCTTCCACCCGCTGCTGCTCCAGACCCGGTGCCGACGAGGCCGTGCGGCGGTGGCAGCGCCTGTGGTGCCCAGGGCCGGCTGCAGGGGCAGGTCAGGCCCAGACAGGCGCCGCTGCAGCACTGGCAGCACAACCCCGGCTGCGAGGCGGCGTGGCTGCCCGCTGCCGTTTGATCTTGAAGGGCAGGAGCCATGGGACGGGGCCAGCGAGGGAGGGCGAGTGGGGAGGGTGGCCACGGGTGGCTGCCCACGACCTGGTCCCTGCTGCCGGTGTCACGGCGCACCTTGTGCTCAGCACGGCCTCCCAGACCTGGTTCAGCGGGGCTGCATCCCAAAAGCTGTCTCCTTTTCCCCGTCCCCGTGGTAGAGCAGGGCCCGTCTGTCTCTGGGGTGCATCCCCGGCCTCTCCTCCCCTCCCCATCTGCCACGGAGCTGCCTGGGGAAGGTCCCTGGCAGTCCTTGAGCACCATGGAGACCACAGCCTCTTATCTCCTCCTTATCAGGACAGCCCCGCCGGGCCCTGCTGAGTCAGGGTGCAGGAACGTGGCGCTGGGCCAGGCTGCACCCAGTGGGAGCAAGGTGGTGAGCGGCGTCAGCTGGGGCTGGAACTGCCGGGGAGCTCCGGCGCTGGGCTCCCGGCCTCGGGCTGGCCCCGGCAGTGGGATCCCAGCCTCGGGCTGGGCCCTGCCCCGCTGCTGGGAGCGGAGCAGCACTGGGAGCCCTCGGGCTGGCAGCCTGGTCATGGCGATGGTGCCGTGGGGGTCCTGGCCCAGGCTCCGTGTGCGCACCAGAACTGGGGCGAGTGCGTGGGTGGTCAGGAGGGGGCGAGCCATGGGGCGCTCAAGCCGTGGGTGCCTGCCCTTTGCTATGGGGCTGCTGGTGGAGCCTGCTGGCAGCCCCGGCTCTCTCCGGGAGCATTTCGGGGCATCCTTCTGCTCTGCAGCCGCTGTTTGAGCCAGACCCACGCTGGGCCGGCTCCACAAACAGCAGGGGTGCAGATAAGGGCCAGGGCCCGCCCCGGCAGGCACCGCGCTGGGGTTGATGCGGGTGGAGGGCGGCTGCGGTGCCGCCGTCCTGCTGCTCCCTGCCTGGGGAGCGGATCTGCAGCACCGCCGGGCAGAGGAGGGAAGAGCTGTGAGGGGCACCCAGCACCGTGGCTCTGCCGTGCCGAGCCCTGCCTGCTTGGCAGGCACTCCACCACCGACAGGCAGGGCAGGGGACCTGCTCTTTTGCTGCGTGGCCTTTTTTTAATTTTTTTTTTTTTTTTCCTTTCCCCCATCGTTTCAGGGTCAGCCCCAGCCCTGTCTGGTAGCTCCCTGCTGGCCCCGTTTCACCGCGTCCTTCTCCAGGTGGAGAAGTGCCTGCTCCTCCGTCCTGCCTCCTGCCAGCCCTGCCTGGCGCGTGTGCGGGCACGAGGGGGGATGAGGCTGCGGGGCAGGGGTTTCGCGCATGGAAAAACCTGCAAGGTCTTGTCTGTAATCCATTTCCTGGATCTGCTCCTGCGTGGAGCGCAGTACCTGCTGTGACAGGCATGCCTGACATTTACAGAGCACCTTCGGGACCTGCAAGCACAGCGGGCGTGATGGCACGCGCCGTGGGGATGCAGCCAGCTCCGGGGCAGAGCGCGGCAGCGTTGAGCAGCGTGCGCAGCGCCGTGGGATTGGGCACAGGGGGTAGAGGAAAGGTGAAGCAGGACTAATAAAGCTGCGGACTTCGGCACGGCTCGGAGTGGATTGCTGGAGAGGGAGCGGGTGACGATGGCTGGTCCCCAGCCGGGGGGTTCATGCGTGGCTCTGGAGGCTGCGTGGGGCTCAGCCCCTGTCCCTCGCCTCGGCGGCTGCGGCCGCACTCTGCAGCTGGGCTGTTCCCGCCCCGATCCGGCTCGCAGCCGGCCAGGGAAGCTGTACTTATTTACCTTCAAACCTGTTTGGTAGCTTCCCAGGAGGGGCCGAGCGGGGTGGGGACGGGGATGGAGGCCCCGCTCGCTGGGCTGGAACAGCTGAGCCGGGCTGGGAGCGGGCACGGGGCTGCCCATTGCCCTCGGCACCTCCGGGCTGCCTGCGGCATCGCCCTGGGCAGCGCTGCGGCGCTGGGGAAGCGCGTGGAGGCAGCACGAGCTGAGGGCTGGGGTGGTCCGGGAGACAGCTGAGCTCTCCTGTTTGTTGCGTGACCCACAGCAGAGACTCGGTGCTTGTGTGTCTCAACTTGTCCTGGTTTCTCTCTGCACGGGGATGTTTGGCCCCGCAGGCATGCGTCGGAGGCCGCTTGCTGTGCGCCCAGCCCTCGCCGAGGAGCTGCAATATCGCCCGGCTGGGAGCTGCAGACGTTGCCCGTCATGAGGCCGAGCGTGCTGGGTCACCGCGTGGCCGTCCCCAGCCGTGTGCTCAGGAGAGGCTGGGGTCAGGACTGAACCAGCTCCGCGCAGCCCCGCGGTGCAGCACGGTGCCCTCCTGCCCTTCAGGCAGCCACAGCCCTCCTCCAGCTGGGGATTCACCCCCGTCCCCAGCGCCGCCTGCCCTGGCCGTAGCCTGTTGACTCGTACAAGTCCTGGGGAATGTGTGGGAGCTTTCCGTGCTGTAATCGAGAGGAAGAAAAAGACCCGAGTTTGTTTTCCTATTTGAAATTAATTTTATTTCTGCCTCTGCATGGGATCGTCTTTGAGATCAGAGCCAGCAGAGGAGCCTGGGTCGTGTTTATTTACTTTGCGGAGATGTTTTCCTGGCTGAAACGCCAGCCCCAAAGTGAGGACTGGGGCTGGCTGCAGCCCCTGGGAGATAACGGGCTGCGTGACAGCCGGGGGCTCCAAAGCCACGATAAATATTATTGCACTCTCATCCTGCCTTGGGAGAGCCCAGTCCCATGGCGTGTCCCACGGCGCAGACCCTGTGCGGATCCTTGCTGCAACAAGGCTGGTTCGTGTTTCTGCAGCCCTCTTGGTGCAGAGGGTCCCCAAACGTGGTCCCCGAGCTGTGCTCACACCTGGGCATCGCTGGTCGGTGCCTGCAGGGTGGGAAGGGGTCTGAGAGCCCTGCGAGAGCATCAGCCCCTTGCAATGCTGCTGGGGTGTGCGAGCCCCCTGGCGCTGTGCCGCAGGGGAAGGCAGCCTTTCCTTTCCTCCCCTTCCTCCTCCGGGACCTCGCAGCCCCCTTCCCTCAGGCTCCCCGGCTCCCCCCCTCCTCCTCCCCATTTTTCTCCGGTGAGTCAGTGGTGGTGGAGGGCGGGCAGGGCTGCGCCTCCTGCTCCTGCCGCGGGTCCCGCCGCGCAGCGAAGGCAAGTCGGGGCAGTGCTGCCAGGCAGGGATGGATGCATGCAGCTGGGGCCAGCCCAACTGCTGCTCATCGTGCGGAGGAACAGAGCCACCGCTCGCCCCCGGAGGGTTTCTCCCTCCAGCTCGCCCTGAGGGAAGAGCAGTGGCTGTTCTCAGCCAGCTCTGCGAGGGAGCTTGGCTGGCTCGTGCCCTGCAGCTGGGCCAGCACCATCTGCTCACAGCATCCCTGGTCCGGGTCTGCGCAGACCCAGCCGTGTTCCTCTGGGGTCTCAGCCCCCGTCCCTCCCTCGCACGGCTCTGCCCAGGCCCTCCCCAGCCCCTTGCTGCCAGCAGGGCTGCAGGCAGGTGCCTGGGCCAGCAGCTGCACCTCGCTCTGGGCGCTCTGCTCCCTCCAGGCCGTGCCTGGCATCGGCAGTCCCTGGCCTGCGGTGTTGGACAGCAGCTCCCATGCAAGGAGACCGTCCTTGAGACCGTCCTGCCCTTCCCGGGAAGGAACCAGAGTCCTCCCGCAGCAGGATCCGGCTGCCACGTGCGCGCCAGGCACGTGTGCCAGGTCGGAGCAGCGGAGCCTGGAGGGGACGGGTCAATCCAGGGTGCGTCGCAAGGAATGCGCGAGGGACGGGACGCCGGCTGCGCACGGGCATGTTGCGACTGGCACGGGCTGCAGCTGCGGCGGGTTCCTCAGACCACCGAGAGCTGCAGCCTCCGCCGTGGGACTGGGCCTGCCGGCTGCCTCCCTTCCACTTCCCCTTTGCAAGGTCCCTTCGGCAGCGGGTTTCCCTGGGGCAGTGGGGAGCGCCCTGCGTTGGCAGTGCCAGGGTGAGGCGTCCCAGGCACGGAGTTGGAGGCTGAGGAGGTAGTGAAGGTCGCGAGGAAGGGAGGAGAAGCAGAGCCGTGCTTTGTATGCCATGATTTGGGGTGCTCCTGGCTCAGCCTGGCTGCAGTGACCTGGCTGCTTTGTCCCTTGGGTAACCGCATCCTGCCCTGTGGTTGGTGCCCAGCGATGCAGAGCTCCCTCCTCCTGCGCTCGAGGCCCTGCGATGGGCCTCCTGCGGGAGGAGGAGCAGGGATGGCTGCCAGCACCAGCGGTGTCCCTGTCACCCCGGGCAGCAGCTCCGGTGTGCCGCCAGCAGGCCCGCAGCCCTGCCTGTGGGCTGGTTGTGCTGCGCTGCCTCGGAGGGCCGGATCCTTCCCCATGGAGCAGCTCTCCTGCGTTCCTGCTGGCGCTTGTGACGCACTGCCCGGAGAGGAGAGGGCAGCGCTCAGCGCAGCACGTGGCTGCCTGCTTTGTGCATCCTCAGCCCTTTAATTATGTCCCTTTTCCACTTGCGCTGTGAAAAGAGCCGGGAGCGTCTGCCTGCAGCCGCCGGCACCTTCTGGGTGAGCGCGTGGGCAGCGGGCCCCATCCTGCCTGTGCTGCAGGGAGGGTGCTTCGCCGCCCGGCCCCCGCCGGCTGCTGGGTTATGCACAGCGGGAGCTGCAGGGCGCTGCTCGCACTCGCTGTTATCGGCACGTAGGAGATGCAGGGGAGGAAATCCTCCAGTCCTCCGCAGCACTGGAGCTGCCCCGCCGGGGAGGTACCCTTTGCGCAGCCCGGCTGCCCCTCATGGGGTGCCTCGGGCAACCCTGCTCTGCCTGCAGCCAAATCTGTGCCTGGCTGCAAAGTCATGTTTGGGCAGCCCACGAGGAGCCACACGCTGCCGTGCACAGCACGGACGTGCTCAGGACCCATCTGGCGATGTGGAGGAATCCCTGGAGCATCTGCGCTTTGTGGCGAGGCAGCCCGACAGCTGGTGGATGTGGTGGGGTCCTGCGGTGCTTTGGGGGCTCAGAGGGGGCCGGGCACCTGCTGCCCCCTGCCCCCGCTTCTGCCTGTGCCTCCGTCCCAGCTGCTGGGCAGTCCCAAGGGTCGGTGCTTGGGGAGGAAAAGCCTCCCAGCTCTTCCCAGCTGGCCACACTGGTGCCGAAGCCAGCATACTGGTTCACAGGGCCAGGGGACCAGGCGAGGACAGCCCCAGATGGGTGCAGAGGTTCAGGAGCCCCGCGGAGCTCTGCCCCCGAACCAGGCAGGATCCGACCCCGCAGGCTGTGTGTGGCAGGGGGCGGGAGGGCCAGAGGAGGGGCCCTGCTCTCCTCCTCTGGCGCGGAGGGAGCAGCTGGGGCTGTCCCCTCCTGCCGCCGCCGTGCAGCCCTCCCCAGCTCCATCCTCTCCCCACGCGCAGCCGCTCCGCCGGCCGGGCATCCTCCCGCTGGCTCCTGCGGCGCGGATGAGCACGGGGAGAGGGAGCTGAGGGGCCTCGGCATCACCCCCCCGGCACGACAGGCAGCGGCAGAGCGTCTGCTGGGGGCAGCTGAGCCCCCCTCCTGTGGGGAGCAGCCTCTTTCCCTGGCCACCATGGTGGTTTTCATGGGCAGGAACCTCTCCTTGCTTCTGGCTTTCTTCAAGAAGGGTGAGTGGAGGTGCGGAGGAAAGGAGGGAGGGAGAAAAACCCCTTGTCCTTACACAACCCTGCCTGCCCGCACCGCCTCGCAGGGGGCTGCTGCCAACCCGGCACAGGCTGGGGGGTCCCTGCGGTGGCTGCTGCCCCGGGGAGGGCAGGGAAGGTCACCCCGGGCCCGGGAAGTTAATGGCAAAAATCATCGCACCCCTAAAATCATCGCACCCCTAAAATCATTGCGCCCGTCTTGCCAGAAGGCGGCTCCGCATGTGTGCATGGGTGGGGGTCCGGTGAGGGGCTGCCAGAACTGGGGAGGGAAGGGTTTAGGGGAAGGGCAGTACGATGGGGGCTGTGGGTGCCTTGTGTCCCACGCAGGGACCTTGTGCGAGCACAGGGGATCCCCAAACCAGCTGCCACGCACGCTCCCTGCCTGGCCGAGCCCCTCGGTGCCCGCTCGCCGTGCCACGGGTGCTTGTTTGGGGACCAAGCCCGGTTTCTCGTGGTGCGGCATGGCAGGGCGGGCCGGCTCCATTGTTCGGGGCCTGCTCTTTGTGTGCCGGAGCTGGAGCGTGGCCGGAGCCGGGGGGTGAGCCGCGATGGGGGCCAGGGGCTGGGTGTGACAGGGCAGCGGCCGTCCCAGCCGAGCAGTGGGTCCCTGCATGCCCGCAGCGCTGCCCTGCCGCACTCCCGTTGTCTCCGTTCCCTCCTCTCAGCCTGAAGTTGTTTATTTTCCGGGCAGGAAGAGTCGGAGGCCGTGGCGGTGGAGGGCAGACGGGAGCAGGCTGAGCGGTGCCTGTGTCCCCGTGTCACCCTGCCTGCGCGCTGCCAGGCGCAGCCCCCGCTGGGGACCTGACCCCCGGGCAGGAGCCGTCCGTGGGCACTGCCCGGTGCGGGGAGGGGGCTGCAAGATGGGGGCCTGCAGGGCCCTGTGCCGGCCGTGCCATGGCACGTGGGGCCTCCAGCACCCACGGAGGCCGTGATGGGGCCTACATCAGCCTCTGGGTCCCCTGGGGGCCGCGCCTCGGTTTCCCTCCTCTGTACCCGCCTTGGGCGTGGGGCTGAGTCCCTGCTCTCGGGGTGCTTTGCAAGGCTTTGAGATGATGCAAACCTCTCGAAGGGAATGTTTTTTCTGCTCTTGTTTAATCCCCCTCGCTGCCCCTTCTCTGCTGGGCTGCCTGCAGCCACCGTCCGACTCGCTGGCTCGGTTGCCCTCTAACGAAGGTGCTGGAGAGGAGGAAGGTGCTGGAGAGGAGGGCAGTGCTGAGCCCCAGCTCTGCGCCGGCTGGTGGGGAGGAAATGCTGCGGCTCTCGCAGCCCAGACAGCCCGGCTCCAGCGCATCGATCGGCCGGGCAGCGCGGGAGGGACGAGGCCGGTCCCGTGCGGTGCAGCCCTGAGCTCACGGGCGGGCTCACGGGCCGCATCCTGCCTCGCTGCGGGTCTGGGGGCCGCTCGCCTGCAGGGATCCAGCTGGGGAGCCCTCTGATCCCTCTCTCTGCCTTTGCAGGCGCTGCCAAGACTGAGAACGACAAGCGGCTGAGCGTGCAGTACAAGCCGGGCGAGGAATGCCCCGACAATGTCTTCTTCCCCAGCACGCGGCCCCCGCACCTGGAGGAGCTGCACAACCAGGCCCGCGAAGGGCTCAAGTCCCTGCAGCACCAAGGTAGGGGGGAGCCCAGCCCCCAGGGCCCTGCCCTGCCACGGCACGGTGCCCCCAGCGCCCCGGGCAGCTGGCTGTCCTGCCTGCATGGGCGGTGCGACCCAGGGTGACCAGAGTCCAGCTCTGGGGGTGACGCTGGTGGCCGGTGCTGCCCCGGGCTCGGCGGCCATTCTCGTGGCTGCCTGCTCCCTCCAGGTTCCCGCAGAGGGCCTGACCCCCTTCCCCTTCCTTCCTTCCTCCCGCAGAGAAGCAGAAGCAGACCAAAAGTGCCTGGGACCACGGGGACACCAACAGCCTCCAGGTGAGCGGGGAGCCCCAGCCAGCCCTGCTCGGGCCGTGCCCCGGGCTCTGCGTGGCTGTGGGGGGTGAGGAGAGTAGGATGGGCCCCCTGTGCCCCCGGTGGTGGTCAGGGCAGCACTGGGGCCCAGAGGAGGCAGCGACCTGGCTGAGATCAGTGCTGTAGGACCATGTCAGGGGGGTGTACAGGGCAGTGAGGGGCTGTGTCCCCCTTGGTCTTATCCTCTTTCCCCCATGGTGAATCTCTGTCCCTGTTCTCACCGCTGGCACATCACGTCCTGCCTTGTGTGGCTCAGCCCAGCCCCCCCCCCATGCCCGTGTCCCGCTGTCCCCCGTCTCACCCCAGTGGTGTCCCCCGTCAGTGCTGAGCAAGGGGGGAAGATGGGGCGGCGTGTCGGGGACCTCTGGCCACATCCAGCCCCGTGGCTGGGCCCCTCCCTGGCTGCTGACGGGCGAGAAACTCCCACTCACTTGGCTGAGCTCGGGTTTGCTGCTTCCCTGAGCTCTGACCCTGCTCCCAGCGCCTCACCCACGTGTATTTGCTTAAACGCTGCCTCCCTTTGGCGCTCGGCCACCTTAACCCCTTGGAAGCGGGCGGCGAGGGGGAGAGCGAGGCCGTGAGTCCCCGGGTGTGCAGAGCTGCCGAGGGTTCGGGGCGGTGATTCTAGGGTTGTGTCTCATCCTGACCTCTGGCCGTGCCAGGGGGTGCTTTAGAGGGTTGAGAGGGGCACAGAGTGCTGTGCCCATCACGAGGGGCACAGAGCGCCGTGCCCTGGCCAGGGCAGCACACGCCTGCTGCATTTCCCCTGGCACAGCCACCCTGCTGCCCGGCCCTGTCCCTGGGCCTGCCCCAGCCCTGCTCCCCTCCCAGCCTCCAGCCGCCCCCTGGCCCCAGGGCACAGCAGGGCTGGGCGAAGCCCTGGGGTGGTTCTGGCTCGGTGGTGGGAGCCCGGCAGTTCCCTCCAGTGCAGAGTCAGGGCGGTGCCGGCTCCTCCGCCCAGCTGGACCCCGGCTCTCTGGGGGCCGTGGGGCTGCGTGGGGTCCCCGGGGCTGTTCCCAGCCCTGCTCCTGGTGGGAGGACTCTGGCTGCCGGTGTGGCTGAGTCAGCCTTTGGCCCTCGGAGAAGCTTTTGTCTCAGCAGCGCTGGGCTGCGGAGTCAGTTCGCGGCGGAGAGGGGGCCTGGCGGGGTTGGGCCGCTCCTTCCCCGCAGCCCGCCTGAGCCCGCTGTCTGCCCACACAGTCCTGCGCGTCCTCGGAGGATGACAGCGTGTCCTTCCGGAGCCGGGCGGCTTCCTGCCTCACTGACAGCACCTCCGAGGACGCCCTCTCCATCCGCTCCGAGATGATCCAGCGGAAAGGTGCCCAACTGGGGGGGCTGCGGGGCTCGGGGATGCGAGCCGAGGGGGTGCGAGGGGTCAGAGTGCCTGGGGAGCCTGGCAGGAAACCCGGGGGGCTTCTGGGCTCTGAGTTTGCACGGCCACAAGCCAGCGCAGGGATCTGGGGCCCTTGGGGAGAAGAGAGCAGCTCTGGTTGAGTCAGAGGCTGCTGCAGGCATTGGGATGGGACTGGGCGAGGGGGACAGACGGACAGACAGACGCTGTCTCCTCCCTGCTCAGACTGTGCGGCCATTTGGCAACTGCCGGTGCCTCCCTGGGCTGTGCCGGGTGCCTGAGCTCAGCTTGTCCCAGAGCATCTTGAGCAGCGGTGGTGGGCACTGGGCTGGGGATGCTGGGGAGATCTGGCCTGGGGCCCACGTTGCGCCGGCTGGACCCGCTCACACCTCTCGCAGGTTCCACCTTCCGTCCGCACGACTCCTTCGCCAAATCCTCGGAGAGGGCTGGCAGGAAGAGGAAGGAGAGGAGGACAACGGTGCTGGGCATCCCCCAGCATGTCCAGAAGGAGCTGGGTACGCATCGTGGGCAAGTTTTAAGGTCCAGCCCCATCCCTCAGCTGGGTGTATCTGCCTTGGGATCACGCCTGGTTCATTTCTCCCTGCTCCCAGGTCTCAGGAACAGCCGGGAGGCCAAGGGACACTCTGCCAACGGGCGCGGGGGCAGCCAGGCACCGCAGCCCTTGCTGAACGGCGGCCAGGTCTCCGGCGATGCCATCCGCATCCCCACCATCGACGGGAACCTGCCACTGCTGGATGTCCCCGGCGGTGCCCGTGTCCGCCTGGGAGCCTTGGAGGAGGCGGACACAGCCCTGCAGAAGCACATCGACCGCGTTTACTACGACGATACATTGCTGGGGAGGAAGACGTCGGCCAAGCTGTCGCCCATGGCGAGGCCGAAGTCACTGGCTGTGCCAGGCATGACCACCAGCGCCAGCCCCCAGGAGCTGCTGAGCCCCGTCATGTCCATCTCGCCCCAGGGCACCTACATGTCCAAGATCATCCCCAACGCCATCCTGCCGCCCATGGTGGACGTGGTGGCCCTGACGCGCAGCAGCGTGCGGACGCTGAGCCGCTGCAGTCTGGTGTCATCCAGCCCAGCCTCGGTGCGCTCCCTCACCCGCTTCTCGGAGCACAGCGCCCGCAGCCGCGAGCCCTCCTCCTCCAGCGACAACTGGAGCCACTCGCAGTCCACCGAGACCATCGTATCCAACAGCTCCACCATCTCCTCGCAGGGTGGCTCTGAGCACCGGCAGGCCGAGGCAGGGCCACGCAGCGAGGTGGACGCAGCGGGACGCTCTGACACCGATCAGATCAGCGTCTACAGCTCCACCAGCTTCGCCAGCACCTGCTCCAAGCCCGCTGTAGCCCCCGTGCACACAGCACACGGGCTGCTGGCCGTGGGGCCCCGCAGCGTGAGCGGCAGCAGCGGCCGGGCATCCCCCGCCTTCAGCACAAGCAGCCAGGCAGAGGGCTCGGACACGGGCAGCCTGGCGAGCGAGCGCTCCTCGGCACGCAGTGTCTCCCTCAGGAAGATGAAGAAGCCCCCGGCACCCCCTCGCAGGACCTATTCGCTGCACCAGAAGGTGGAGGAGGGGGAACCCAAGGTGCTGGGGCTGCCCCCCAAGCCTGACAGGCGGCCCCAGCGGGAGAGCGGCGTGCCCTGGTCCCCCCGCTCTGAGCCCTTCAGCCCGACAGTCGAGGACGAGGTCTTCTCCCCATCATCGCTGAGCGAGACCAGCAGCGTCCGCTCCGAGAGCCTGGCTGGCACCAGCTCCCCTGAGGCCTCGCGGGGCAGCCCCGGGCCAGGTGACCGTGGCATGACGGTGGTGCTGAGAGAGCCCACAGCTCAGCCCAAGTGGAGCTGCCTGGATGGCTCCGACCGCACCATGTCCCCCTCCAGCGGCTATTCCAGCCAGAGCGGGACCCCCACGCTGCCCACCAAGGGGCTGGGCCCCCCAGCTGCGTCCCCGGGCAGGGTCCAGCCCCAGAAGCCAGACCGGGTCTGCTCCTTGCAGTCCCCGGCGCTGTCCGTCTCGTCCTCCCTCACCTCCATCTCTTCCTCGGCCTCGGACCCGGCTCCCTCTGAGACGCTAAACTGCACGCAGAGCCGCTCGGACAGGTACGTCATCCCGCCGCACCCCAAGGTGCCCGCTCCTTTCTTCCTGCCACCCACAAAGCTCCAGCCACCCACAGCCCCCGCCGCCCCCCCCGCCCCCTCACCAGACCCACCAGTGCCCAGCATCGCCAGCCAGGAGTCCTCAGCCAAGCCCAGCACCAAGTCTCCTCCGCCGTCGCCACCACCTGCCTACCACCCGCCTCCACCGCCGGCTAAGAAGGAGGCAAGCCCCGAGCCTGCCTGCGAGGCCCCTGCGGAGGCCACCTGGCCCCCACCACCCCCACCAGCCCCCGAGGTGCACGACCTGTCCATGGCAGACTTCCCCCCTCCGGACGAAGCGTATTTCTCCAGCCTGCCCCTGCCAGATGCTGCGCCGGCTCTGGCAGCCGGGCAGAAGCAGGCACCAAACCCAGAGGCTGCGTCTTCCTCATTCTCGGCCGCCATCTCCTCGCGTGTCCAGCAGCAGGACCCGCCGGCCGGGGCAGCGCAGCCGCCATCCCCTGCCAAGCCTCCTGCCGAGGCCATCGTGCCCCCGCCGCCACCTCTCCCCCCACCCTCAGCTCTTGCTCCGCCACCCCAAACCGGCCTTAAGAAGGCTGCAAACGGCTCCCGGGCGGATGCCAAGAAGGAGCCGGTGTCACGGAGCAAGAGCGGCCCGGTGCCCAAGGAGGACGCCAGCCTGCCCATCGTCACGCCCTCGCTGCTGCAGATGGTGCGGCTGCGCTCCGTCAGCGTGGAGCCGCCCGCCGGGGCCGGGGCCGAGGAGCGGCCGGTGCCCCAAAAGCCCGTCCGCCGGGCCCTGTCCACGCGGCAGCCCCCTCCTGCCAAAGATGCGGTGCCTTCGAACCAGCTCCATGCCGCTGTGCACCTCAAGGCTGCCGCCTTGTCCGCCAGCGAGGCTGCGGCAGCCTCCGTGCCGGCTGAGAAACCCCCGGGCAGCAAAACGGCTCAGCCCGGCCCTGAGGGGCCGCCTGCAGATGGGCAGCTCTCCCCCAGGCACAAGTCACCCACCTCCACTGCCAGCTTCATCTTCGCCAAGAGCTCTAAGAAGCTGGTGATCGAGACGCCCTCATCGCCCGAAGCACAGGCCGACCTGAAGAGGAACTTGGTTGCTGAGCTAATGAATTTCTCGGGCCAGCGCTCGGCAGCCCCGGCCGCTGTCCAGCAGGGCCCAGGGAAATCACAAGCGCTCCGAAAGCCCGGCAAGGTGCCCCCGCCTGTTGCCAAGAAGCCTTCGCTTGGCCCAGGGCCGGCCCTGTCACCTCTGAGCCCAAAGGCACCCGAGGCTCTGGGCACCCCCGTGCCGGACGGGAAGGCCACGGCAGCCCCGGCGGAGGAGAGCAGGACTCAGAGCGAGCCGGCAGGGACAGCCGAGGGCAGGAGCGCTGCAGCCCCGGGCACGGAGCCGCCAGCACAAGGTAGGTGGGGGTGGGGGGTCGGGGACTGCTTGGCCCTGCTCAGACCCCACCATGGGCTGAGCCCTCTGCACGTGCTGGGGGCTCGGTAGCCAAAACCCCCGGCAGCGGTGGGGATGGCGCTGGCTCCACCGGCTGGCTGGAGCTGCTGGAGCTGGGCACAAGGGCTCACAGCAGGGCTGGGGGACACTGGGATGGTGTGGGCAAGGGCCAAGCCTGTGGGAAGCTGGGGTGCAGGACCCAGGTCTCTGACGGGCTCTTCCCTCTCGCCTTGCAGACAGATGAGGAGAGACAGCCTGAAGGACGGAGCCGCAGGACTTGTGCCCCCGCAGACAGGAATCCAAATCTCTCAGGGACCTGGGCAGGTCAACAGACAAGTGTGGAACTGACAACTAACTTAATACAGGAAGCAAACAGCCTTAGCCTCCATGGCCTTGATGATATTTATGCAAAAATGGTGTTGGTTTCACTTTCCTAAGTACTACAGCTTTATTTTGCAAGTTTTGTTTTATACTGGACTCGAGGCCCATGTTCAGAGCCAGCACCTCCTCCCTGCCGGACTGCTGCTTGGTTTGTGCGTGCGGAGCAGAGCAGCCGTGCAGAGGGGAGCGCGAGGGGCCAGAGCCCCTGAGGACGTGGGAGGAGGCACAGCCCTCCTGGACAGGGCTCGGGGCTGAAGCCGCCCTGCGAGGAATCAAAGCACTTTGGACAAAGGAACTGGAAGGCTTCGGCCACGGCAGCCCCCAGGAGGACGCGGGCAGTAGCAGCAGGATGGGATGAAGGCGCTGGCTGGGCGGCACCAAGCTGCAAGGGGGGGTCTTGGCCAGCACCACTCGCAGCTCGCCCTGCGGCCGGGCACAGCCAGGTAGGAGCCGCGCTGGCCGCAGCAGGAGCCCAGCTGCCCCCTGAGCTGGTGTTCAGGCCCCAGGGTAGAGCCTCGATTTCTGTTTCTGTAAACTTGGGTCACATTTTGATTTGATTGTAAAAAAAAACAACAAAACAAAACAAAAACAAACAAACGACCAAAAAATCCTCTGCTGCCGCGTAGCTGCTCAGAGCTCTGTACCTGGCTGGTAAAGATGATGACTGAAGCTTGCTGCCTCCTGTGCTTCCTGGCTAGGGCCTGGCCCATGCCAGCCACGGTCTCACCTCTGCAGGTGCCCGGCCCAGCACCGCTGCACTCCCTGAGAGAGCTGGCTCCTGGCCCCTCTTTCACCACACCATGGGGTGGGCAGGATCTGGGCTCTCTTTGGCTCCTGCCAGCACTAGGATGCAGGAGCAGGGCAGGCTGCTGGCTCAGCCATCTCCCCCCAGACACACAGGCACGCCCACATGCAGTCAGCTCGACGTTTTATTTGGGTTTATGACAGACAGATGGTTCCCGAGTCAGTGTTTAAGGCCCACATCCCCACAGGCTCAGGTCAGACCCACGGGTGGGGCCGGGGCTCCTGCCCCGTCCCTCACCCTGAGCATGGTGTGGAGCAGAGCAGGGGAGGGGGCCTGCCTGGCTGCCAGGCAGCTGCCCCCAGCCCTGGTAGCAGCAACACAGGTTTGAGCAAGCAGCCTTCCCTTCCGACCCTCACTGCAGCACCCACGAGTGCTGTCCTGGAGTCAGGACCAGCCCATGGCACAGCTGGGAGCAAGCCCATGGCCCTAGAGAAGAGCCTGATGGCACAGGCAAAAGAAACAGGTCCCTCCGGTGCAGTGCCATCGCCAGTCCCCAGAGCTGGCCCACAGCAGAGGCACCAACGCTGGCTGAGCAGGCCCAAGGCAAAGGAGATGTCAGGGGCAGCTCCCCAGGAGGCCTCAGGCTGTTCCGATGTTGGGGAGGCTGCAAATTCAGTCCCAGAGCCCCCAGGTCCTGCAGGGCTGAGCCCCCTGCTCGGGGCACTGGGGGAGGAGATGGTGGAGACTGGGGAGGAGAGCCTGGCTGCAGCGGTGCAGGGGGCCAGGCAGGAGGTGCAGGGGGCCAGGCAGGAGGTGCGAGCTCTCTGGCACTTGTTAGCTGATGCTCCCCCCCTTCAGGCTTTTACACGAGACGCTCCCCAGCTTGGTCAGGAAGTCTCTCTGCTTCCACTGAGCAATGCAGTCCTCAGAGATGCGGAAATCAGCCTGGAGAGCAGAGAAAGGGGACAGGGGTCAGGGCTGAGGCACCCAGGTTGGGGGTGCCTGCAGGGCAGCGGCACCTCCTCGCTCAGCTGTGTGGAGCTTTTGCACCCTGTCCCTGCCCCACGCGCAGCCCCTCACCTGCAGCTTCTCAAAGACTTTCTTCTTCGGCTTGAGCTCATCATCAGGCTCCCCATCCTCGTAGCCCTCCACATAGACGCGTTCCCCAGCGCAGCACCCAGCCGGCGGGTCCAGGGGCTCCACCTGCCGCGGCTCCCCCACGCTGCAGAGGAAGCAAAGTCACCCTGGGGTGGCACCCACAGCCCTTCGGCACCGCTGGGCTCTGTCCCCTCTTGGGGCAGCCCCGATCCCCCTCACCTGGAGGCGCACAGCACCATGCCCTGCGACTCCACACCCCGCATCTTCTGGGGCTTGAGGTTGCAGAGCAGTACCACCAGCCTGTCCTGCAGCTGCTCCTTGGGAACAAACTGCACCAGGCCGCTGACCACCGTGCGGGGCTCGGGCTCGCCCACATCAATCTTCTCCACATAGAGGCTGTCGGCATCCGGGTGCTAGCAAGCAGAAGCAAGGTGAGGTGCAAGGAACGGGGCTGGGATGACAAAGGAGGAGGCAGACCTGCCCCCCCTTTGGCACCCCCCCAGAGTGCCCACGCCGCCATACAGGAAGGTTACCACCGTCTTCCCATGTGCCTGTACCTTTTCCACACTGATCACTTTGCCAACGCGGATGTCCAGCCGGGACGGGACAACGTTCTCTGGCTCCGAGTTCTTGGAGCCTTTCTCTGCAGGCTCTGCGGTGCAAGGGGAACAGTTGCACCATTCACCATAAATTCAACGTTCATGCACCATTCACACAGGGAGCATACAGTGACCCCAGACGCTGGGCCCTACGACCCCTGAATTCCCTGTTTGCCTGCACACCGCTGTCTGCCCCTCCTCTGCTTTGCCAGCCTCAAGCAACAGCAGAGATGCACGGTGGCATCTCTGGGGCAGGCGAACAGCCCCAGCTCTGGCTATTCCTCTGCCTGCCGGCGCTCTCCAGGGCTGTCACTGGAGGGATGTCCCCCCAGGCCCCGTTTCCCCCAGCTCCCAGCACCTCCTTACTGGCTTTGGACGGGTTGGGATATGCTGCGTTGGTCAGCTTCTTCAGCTCCGGGCTGTTGAACTTCTCTCTGATGGGGTCAAGCAGTTTGTTCAGGGCCACTTCCACCGAGTTCTTCAGGTCTCCAGGATGCACAACCTGTATCGCGACAGACAGACGTGTCTCTGCAAGGTCTCCCCAGCACAGGGGGAGCAGCAGAGTTCAGGTCCCTGAGGCCAGAGAGGTGCTGAGATCTCTCCTCTAAGCTTCAGACGCGTATCTTGTCCCAGAACAAGATAAAAGCACATCTGGAAAGATGGATACCCTGCTCGCCCAGGGGTGAGCCTGGGTTCGGCTGGACATGCCCACATCTCAAAGGTACTGGGAGATATGTTAGCTCGAGAGCCCTGACAAGGGTGCTAGAGACAGAGGGCAGGGCTGACTGCATCTGAGAGGGGACAAGCCTGTGTGAGAGCACCTGGCTGAGGCAGTCCTGCAGCAGGCAGAGCCCACTGTCACCAAGTCCCAGGAGGGGACAGCAAGCACCTCTCGCTGGTATGGATTTTCTCCCAGAGATCGTGGGAGCCTCAGAGACAGGGGGGGTGTTCAGCTCCTCCCTGCACTCACCTGCTCAGCAAAGTCCTTCTCCAGGGCCTCGTAGTCCGTGTACGTTTTGTTTCCTCCCCATTTTTCTTCCCGCAGAATCACAAACTCTGTGAGATTAAGGCTCAGATTAGCCCACAGGACTCACCCCCTGCTCAGCCAGATGAACCACCCCGCTTTGCCCGGGAGCTGAGGGGGCTGCAGCAGGGCGGGGGCGTGCAGGGCGCAGCCCATTTTGGAGGCCACACGCTTCCATCCCCTCCTCTTGCCCCACAGAAAGCCTGGCCATGGCGCCGCAGCGTGGGGAGCCCTCACCTGACTTGAGGGGAAAGAGGACGTGCTTGATGAAGGAGAGGACGCCGTTGTTCTCCACGTTCCCAGGCTCACAGAAAGCCTTCTTCAGCTTCTTCTTCACATCCTCCTTGCGGTCCAGAAGGTCAATCTTTGAGTCCTGGAGGAAGAGATTTCTGCAGCCCTTCTCCCAACCTCTTGCCCAAGAGATAACTCACGCTGGCGCTACTGCACCTTTTTCTTAGACCCCAGTCTGAGTGAAGGGAGAAGTTTCCTTCCCTTGGGGTGCAGATTCCAACCCCAGCCATGAACCCATGCCCTGCAGAGCCCCTGACCCCAGCCACTACCCAGGGACCAACCTCTTCCGACGAGCTCATTTTGCTTCCTGTCAGACCGGGAACCATCGGGTTCATCAGGTGGATGCGCTTGGCATAGCCCAGGGAAGGGAGGTACTGGGAAGAAGCAAGGAGGCAAGTCACGGACAATCCTCTTCCGCAGGACAGCTTTAACCCACAGTCCCTGTTTGCTCCTGGCTCCAGGTAACCTTGAGCACAGCAGTGAGACCCAGCAAGCTCTCATGGGTTCACAAAGCCCTGGCAGCCGCCGCCAGGGACATGTGGCAGCCCCAGGTCAAACACCAGAGCCCTGCAGACTACAAACAGCAACAGCAGAAGCTGCAAGAAGCCCTGTGACACTAACACACCACTGACGCTTCTCCCAGTGGATCTGAGAGTCTCTGAGCCCTGCACCAGGATCACAAGGGACTCCAACAGCCCCATTCCTGACCTTCTCTGCAAAGGTGAATATCTTCCTCTGATCAACTCCCCCGAACTGCGCGTCGACCTTGAGGTACTCCTCGTCCAGGGCCTGCAGGGAGACACACAGAGCCTTGAGCTTGGCCCCAGGACGGCAGGTCCCAGCTTGCTCAGCCTCTGGAGGCCCTGCCCAGCCCTGCTGGGCCTCACACATCCCCGTGGTCCTGGCTTTGCTCAGCACCTCCCCAGCACAGGGGCCCTGCCAAGTGGCCTCATCACGCACCTGCAGGCCTGGGTAGAGCAAACCGCTCAGCAAGGGGTGTTCCACCTGCTTCACCACCTCCGCTCCTGCCTTCTTGGCGTCGTGCTGCGTCACCACGGATGAGAGGCGGTACACGTCCAGCGTGTACTCCCTGGGGGAAGGGGCAATGCTGTGAGCACCAGGAAGGGGGGCGGCTGTAAGGGCTGCTTCATGCAAACACTGTCTCTGGCCACGCTGAGGGAAGCCTGGAGGCAGTTTCGCTCTGTTCCCTGAATGAGAGTGCCTGGGAGCAGACCTGGGAAGATGCCAGGCTTTCCCTCCCAGAGAGGACCAGGCATTCAGGACTCACTTGCTGAGCTGGTAGTCCGTGCCCCGGACAAACTTCAGCTTTTCCAGGGGCACCCCGATGCTCTCCAGCATGGCTTTGATCACGTTCTCGTAATAGCGAGTGCGCAACTCCAGCAGCTCCCAGGGGGCCTTCATGTTGTCTAAGTAAGCGTGGAGGTCAGCAAAGAGTATCGTCACCTGGCAGGGAGGGACAGAGACAGGGTCAGGGAGCCCCAATGTAGGGACAAAGCCCCCCCCAGGTGCGAGCCACCTGCCCGGCTCCGCACCTCACAGCCCCCCCAGCCCCTCACCTCGCAGCCTGCTTTCAGGAAGTCCGCGATCTTGGACATGGGCACGAAGTAGGCGACATGCGGCTTGCCCGTGGTGGCGGTGCCCCAGTAGATCTTCACCTCCCGCTCCTTCAGGATGGCCGACAGCTTGTCCTCGCCCAGCACCTCCTGCGGAGAGCCCACGGGCATCCTGCGCGGCCCGGCCACGGCAGCAGCAGCGGGTCCAGCCCCCGCCAAGCCCGCACCGTGCCCCTGGCCCCCCACCCCCCCGGGGCCCGGTGAGGGCCCGAGGCCGCCGGGCCCAGCCCCGGTACCTGCAGGTTGCGGGTGATGAGCTGGTACTTCTCCTGCGGGCTGGGCGCGGCCTCCATGGCGGCGGCTGCGGGGAGAGGAGGCATTAGCGGCCCCCCGGTGCCCCCCCCCCCCCCCCCCCCCCCCCCCCCCCGCCCCGGCCCGGCCCCACCGACCCTCCGCGCGTTGCATCAGCCTCGCCCGCTGCTCGCCGGCTCCCTCCTGACGTCACTTCCGCCGCTCGGCGCGCTCCGCCAATCAGGGGCCTGGCGGGGCCGCCCCGCTAAGATGGCGGCGGCCAGGGGCAGGCGGCAGGCGGGCTGCGGGGTTCGAGCACCCACCGGGCTCCCCCGCGCTCCCTGAGGTCTCCCCTTGCACCCCCCCGGCACAACGGACTCAGTGCCGGTGCCGGAGCCCCCTCAGGCAGGGCTATGCTGGCCCCAGAGCCCTCCAAGCCTATCACATCAACGTTTCCAAATGTATTTAATGCCAAGAGTTCCAGCGAAGCGTGAGGCATTTGGTTCTCCTTAAAGTCCTCACCCGTTAGGAACCACGTTAGCTACACCCTGCAGGACCCAATTCACATTTCCAAACGTATTTCATGCAAAGAGTTCCAGTGAAGTCTGAGGCATTTGGAGGTTTGAGGCGTTTGGTTCTCCCTAGAGTCCTCACTGCTTAGGAACCACGTTAGCTACGCCCTGCAGGACCCAATCCACACAATTTATTTGTCTTTTGTTTCCCTTTGAAGCACCTACGCGCTTGTAGGTCAATTGCAGAACTAGGCATGTCTTAGCTAGCGAGGGCTGCTCGTTGCTCCATGTGCTCCTGTACAGGTTGTGTGCATGTGGCAGATTCCCGAGGGTTTTTCTTCCTTCTGTGAGGTTACAGCATTATTCCGAAAGTGCTAATTTTTGTTGTTGGACAGAATGACAAGAGGAAAAAGCAGAACTGCTGATTTTTATTTCTGGAGTAGGTAACTTCCTTTTTTGAAAGCAGTAATAATCAAAACAATGGAAAGACAAAAGGTGTTCCTTTAAATCTGTTGGTCAAAGGGGGCAGGAAATACTTCGCCTGAGCCCAGATTCTCCTGCTGGGTGAGAGTCAGATAAATTCAGGGCTCTCAGGTCAAAGGATTCATGTTTGTGTGAATCCTCTCAAAGAGAAAAACACGTTTTGTTTGTAGATATTTTTAAACTATTGAATTTTACAGGAAGACTTTTATCTTACGATCTTTAATTATAATACTCATTTTGTATGAGTGTTTAGAGTGACTAATACACTGCTGAACGTCCTGTTAGTTATGTGACAGAACTGCTCTTCTGTTGCTCAGTTTTTCCTAACCTGGAAAAGGCTTTGTTTGTTTGGTCTCTTCGGGGGATGGAAGTGCAGGCTGAGAGATGGGGAGCACTCCGTCAGAGAAACTGCTGCTCCATGCCCCAAGTTCTGCCTGCTTTCAAGGATCCTTTCACTTTTCAGATGATTCTGGCTATGCTGACTTAGTTGCCAGTTCTTCTGAGTCAAAATACGATGATGTAGCCCCTTCTCTAGATAAAGCCAGATGTTTTAACGATAGTGAGCCAGACGACTCCTTGTTGGAACTGTCAGACAGTGAACAAGGGAATTCTCCTTTCAATTACACTGAGGAAGAGATCCAGGAAATCTTGGCAGATGATTGCTTGGAATGTGAGCAGCACATAACCAGAAAAAGCACTCTGAGCCAAAATCTAAGTGGAGAGAGTGAAAAGGACGTGAGCAGCAGCTGCACTGGGGCATCAATCGTCAGTGAAGATGCAAAGGTAGCCTCAAAGATCACAGAGAGATCAAATGTACCTCTGTCGGTCCAAGTAACTGACATGCTTGACCTTGATATTGAGGAGCTTCTAAATCTTAGCCCAGTCGATGCTGACTATGTAGATCAGCCACTGGAGGACAATTATTTGGAGGAAGTTGAAGTCATAAATGATCACATAGCGTATGATCAGACTGATGCTAGTAACTGTTTTCCCAGAGAATCCTCGGGGCGGCTGATGCATAAAGGTGAGCAAACCCTGGGTGTGGATTGCCTGGGAAAGACTTCCTCTGCAGGCACAGATGTGTCCAACATCTGCAGTGATCATGTGGGAAATTCTGTGCCCTGTTTAGACCTTGCCTGTGGCCAGCACAAAGCTGATGGGAGTGCAGCACCTGTGCTGCTGAGAAGTCCCAAGCCATCTTCTGGGTCAGGAAACCAATAACTTCCCCAAGCAACAATGAGCATTTTTTTTTTTCAAGGAAATTAGACTCTCTAACGGATGATGTGGAGCAGGGATCTTCAGATGCTAAACAGCCACCAGGCAGCACTGAAATAAACACGTTTCAGTTCTGAGTAAAATGGTTCTGATTCTATTCCTTTTATTTTCTACTTGTAGTAATGTCCATATGAGCCCAGGTGTGCATATCACTACCAAAACCTTGCCACATAAACCCATGACACTAGGCAAAGTCATTCCTGAGCCCCAGGTGGAGAAGAGCTAATTTCTTCACAGCCTCTAAATGCTTTTGCTCTCTGTAAAATGCCCCCGAATCTCCCTGAACCACTTTGTTGGGCCGCGTGCTGCTGTCTCCCCCTTCATTTTTTCTTAAGGTGCCCTGAAATAGCGGGGGGTACCCAGTGTTTGACCCTGTAAGGTGCCGCGAGGGCAGGACACGGGGCTGGTAACGGAGAGGCTGCGGCAGCCCCGGGCAGTGCCGCTGCGGCTCCCGCAGGTGGCAGCAGCGGAGCGGCGGCGGGCGCGGCGCGGGGGGCGCCCCCTGCCCCCGGGGCTCCCCCTGCCCCCGGGGCTCCGAGCCCCGTTTCTCCGCGCCCCCCGGGGCTGCCGCGGCCCTGCTGCACCTCGGTGTCCTCCGCACTGCCCCTGCCGCGGCCTTTCCACCACAGAAATCTGCTGCTCCGGGGGGCTCGCTGCAGGTTTGTGGTCTGGTATCCGGACGGTGGCTTGCTGCCCCCCCTGGCTAACACTTTCTCCCCTGCTTTGCTCTCAGAATGTTATCTTTGTGGATTTATTTAAATGAAGACTTTTATTCTTGTAATCATCCGGTACTGGTTCCATGAGGCACTTTGCCCCTCTGTGTCTTCTGCAACGTGATGTAATAGATGTGCCCAAAACATTAATGCCACCCGTTGTTTTTAAGACACAAACAACAGACAAATGCTTCAGAAGGGGAGCTTGAACAAAAGAAGCACACCCATCCCATCTCGCCCAGGTGCAGAGCTCTGTAACCCCGGACCACACAGGGGTGAGGCTGTGCCGGTGAGGAGGGTGCAGGGGAGAACGCAAACCAGGGTGGGAGGCCAGCTTCCTCAACTCACATTCTGTGATATTTTGAGGGCATTTCGCTATTCAGAAGAAATAAGAAGTGCACTTGTTAGCACTGCCATGCACAGAGATCCCACACAGCAGTCATTGTCCTTCCAGGGACTGGGACCGGCTCACGTGAGCTCCAGTTTGTGATACCTGGGAAGTGTTACGTGGGGGCCTTGCTGTGGTAATTCGGCCACCAAAACAGGCCGGTGGCACTGCTGATGGCTTCTATGCTTCATCCCTCTCAGTGGTGTCTTCCAAGAGCTCTCAACAGCAGAGGCTTAAAGGAAGGCGCCTGTAAGGAGCCGGCACGGATGGATGTCTGCTGAAGAGCAGAATCGGAAGGGGAGGTTGGGGAGGTTGGTAGAGCTGGGATGTTTTTAAGGGCAAAGTGTTCTGGTAGCTTCCATAGATGGCCTCCCACTGTGCTCATTTCGACTGTTCATGGGTGCAATAATTGTCATTTCTTGAGAGTTAGAAGAAGCTGACAGTTTTGTGGTTCATTGCGTGGAGCCTGCACTTATCTGGGCTGCACGAACAGCTGCATAGCCACGGGGCTGCTTTCCAGTGTATGAATACAGCATAAGTAATGCAGAGGGAACTAAGCAAGGAAAGCTAAAACGGCCTGTTTTCTCTTCCTTTCAAATTAAAAATGCAAGACGTATGTTCTGAGTCAGAGAAAATCGGGCAGAAGCTCCAAATGAACAAGGCTGGTGAGTGAAATAGAGATTTATTTTGCTGGGGAATAACATTGTCTGTGATGCACACAATTTTGTTTTCTTATTAATGCAAACCTCTTGTATTCCAAGTAGCTGCAGGCTTGGAATTCAGCCTGACACAGTGTGGGCTTTCCCAGTTGTCAGAGAAAACCATCTCAGTGGGCTGGCTTTGACCCTGTATGGTACTTCTTTGCAGCTGGATCTGCAGCAACATTTTGTGTATTGTATGTGTATTGATTATGTATTGATGCAGAACGATCCTGATACATTCCTAAAGGAAAACTAACAGGTTTCAGAGCCAGCCAGGGAATTCCCTTTGAGAAGTGGCAACTGTTCAAGTGACTCAAATCATGATATAAGGCTGCCACAATTCTTTAGCTCTGTTTTGTATTGCAGGTCTCCTGGCATTTGTATCATGGTAGTGCTTCACATTCTATCCCTTCCTCTACATAATCTCTTTGCACTTCCTTTTATCCTGTCTCTTGCTTCTTGTTCATATGTTGTCCGGGTGGATTACAGGCTGGCTATGGCAGGGGTTTTATCTTTGCACTTATCTCCATGGTCTCTTGCACTTGTGGATTCTCTGTAAATAGCACTTCCTTGTATCTGTATTGGGTGATTGTGTGCCAAGAGTTGTGCTTACCCATGGTTCTGGTTATTCTTCCTCTCATTCTAGTTTCTGGAGGATATTCAGCCTGAATGGATAAATTTATTTTCAGCTTCCCATAGGAATCTAAATGCTGCTGAGGCTGCGTCATAGCAGATGTAGAAATGAGACGCGATTTGAACATCTGCATGGAAACGAGCGGCTGAAACTGATTGACCACAAAAGATTTCTGCCAGCTGACCGTTTGTTAGTATTCACACTTCATTATTGCCCTTTATTCAACAGTAAATAGAATCATATCCCTCTTGATGAGATCCTCCTCAGCAATTCTGGTTGGGCTGTATCAGTCTGCAGAAGTAATGAGGCTCCTTCTTTTATAACTGTGTCGTTGGCACTGAATGCGAGCACTCTGCTGTTTAGTCTTGTCCTCAGCGACGTATATAACTGGATGGGCCTATTTTTAAAAGGGCGGGGGAAGGACAAACTAACAGAAAAAGCATTTCCATCTCTAAACATAGCCTTCTCTCGTTTTCCACCCAAACATCTGTACTTCAGGAGAAAACTTTCACAGGTCATTAACATTGCAATTGTGCATATGGGATCGCGCTTTCAGCACCTGCTGCTCAGACAACTATTCTCATGTCACTCAGAGCAGGATCACTCTCAGCAGAGTCATGCAGCACCTGGTACCTGGAAAGCCGTGCTAGCTCCGCCTGACCTCCAGCCACTGCCTTCCCTCAGTGCTTCTGCTAGCAGGACTCTGCCAGCACTTCTCCCTGGGGGCTGGTTTGAGGGAGCTTTATGATGTTTCCCAATTTTATCAGACTTCTTGCAATCTGGGATAGACCTGATAATATTTTTCTTGTGCCCCTCTTGATTCAAAGGGAGAAGAGGAAGAAATACTTTATAGAGAACCACAGATGTCTGTGACCATCTGGTCTTACTGTAATAACAGAGATCAATGCCTTTAAAAAGCAGATACCCAGGTTTAAGGTGATGGAAGGGGAGAGTAGTATAAGGGAACATATGGAGAAACAAATGTGTGAAATACAAATAAACACTCTGCTAGGAGGCTCTGCCTTGAAACAGTCTGGTCTATTGACTGGTACTGAGCTAGCTGAGGAAAAAACATTAATCTTTGAAATAGTTCTTACCTGCCAAAACTCATTTGGCTTGAATGAAAAAGCTTGCAGGGAAGGTATAGGACTTGGGCTCTTCAGTCATGAATTACAGTTATGGCTTGATTAATAGATTGTTTGAGGATTTCTCAGCTCCTGGGAGCTCTTGGGTGGCACAGAAACAGGTGTAAGTTTTATGTGCATCTTTTATTGTCCCTACACTTTGGCAGAAGTAAAGCAATGTGACCAGTTCTTCTCTCTGCTGTTCTCCTGCGTTGACCAACACAGCAGTAGTCTGGGCGGCCTCAGGTGCAGGGGCAGAGGCAGCAGCACACGGAGCCCCCTTCTTCCCGTGACCTCATTTGATTGTGATTCAGAATGGGGAAGCAAGGGCAACCTCTGTGCAGGAAGGCAAAGGATTTGTGAAAAGTTGTGATTTCTTCTAGTCACACACGTTATGCATTAGCTTTTTGCTGACAACATTAACTGGTGTGTAATGTGGCAGTGAGAGGCTGCCTTTTGTTAGCTGTTCTGGAGAGATTCCTTTCCTCCCAAACAATGCAGCCAGAAAAAAAGGGATTTCAAGAACATTTCAGAAATCTTCTCCAGAAGTATCTTTTTGACATGAAGTTGTTCCTTCGGGAAAAAAAAAAAAAAAAAAAAAAAAACCTGATACTGTGGTTTATGAAGGAGACCTGAATTTGCTCAAGAAACATTTTGTTCCCTGGATAGGAAGAAGTGTTACACAGAACTGTGATTTACATCACTCACATGACTGCAGTGGCAGGATGGAAAAACCTTAGAATCTCAACTGGACAAGGACACAGGCTGTTCTGTACTGAGAGCACCTTTCAAGGACGGACTTTAGCAAGGGCAGCATTCCAAGGAATTTACCTCTCACTGCACTGTAGAACCTGTTCTGAGGGAGCAGAAGAGCAAACACTACTGCAGTGTTGGTGCTACTGATTGTTCCATATTTTGTGAGTGATTCAAGGTCTCTTGCATTGTGTTGAGCCATCTCTTGCCAAGGATTCACTATGCAAGAATTTCAGAACTGCTGTTTTGAGTAGAGGGCTTGTTCTTACTGCAAGATTAATACCATCAAAGCATTCAGGGGTTGTAGGTGGCGGTATCTTGCTACCCTTCGATTATATATACATGTAAATGGATTGTTGCAATAGGTCATGATGGCAGAGACGCACTTAGTCTTGGAAAAGCACTTATATTTGACCCACTGTCATCTGTAAATGCTGCTTCTGGAATTTGGAGAGGTATTGCTCAGGTTTTCCTGGAAGTGGGTGTCTTCTTCTAAATCTTCGGGCTCTGAGTGCTGGTTGTAGTATGTAAAAATCGCCTTGAAGACCAACAACAGCACTGGGAATCAGGCTGCTGTATCCAGTCTCTTGTGGGATGTTTTTTCTCTCACTAATGCCTTGCTTTGATGAACTGCAGATGCTCTAAATGAATTACACGTTCTGATGAATAAGGTTGCCAGCTTGGAGTACCAGACCCCTGACAAAAAGTGGCAGTGCCTGTCAGACCTCACCGTGAGGTAGGGTGTGAGTGCCCATAGGAAGAGCAGACGCTTAATTTCCTCTGACAAACATTGTCCAGTGGCACGTTTTTATCCATTAGTCTGTTGAGGTGCTTTCAGTTCATTTTAAAGATTTTTAAACACTAAATATCTACCATGAAAAGTAAAAACTGCAGAAATTGCCAGAAGTAGCAAGCACTCCTGGAAATGATTTAAGCCAAAGACTTGTAGACCCCATCAAAGTACAAAAGTTTGGTGTTCTGTGATCCATGCAACCCTGGCCTATAAAGACCTCTAGGGAGCAGACTGCATGGTCTGTCAGGACTTAGTTCTGACCCTCACTATGAACAGATGCCCTGAGTGTAATGCAGATCTCTCTCCCCAGCTGTTGGCACTAACAAATTGCTTTGCTGGTTTGAGACCTCCTTGGTCACCAGCTGCTCTTGCTGAGCAACTGCTGCAGAAATGAAGTGCTCTATGCTGGGGATGTGACAGTCGGTGTGGTGGTTGACAGTGGTTGACAGTCGGCTGAATATGAGCCAGCAGTGTGCTCAGGCGGCCAAGAAGGCCAGCAGCATCCTGGCTTGCATAAGAAACAGCGTGGCCAGCAGGTCCAGGGAAGTGATTGTCCCCCTGTGCTCGGCTCTGGTGAGGCCGCACCTCGAGTGCTGTGTTCAGTTTTGGGCCCCTCGCTACAAGAAGGACATGGAGGTGCTCGAGCGAGTCCAGAGAAGGGCTACGAAGCTGGTGAAGGGTCTGGAGAACAAGTCTTACGAGGAGCGGCTGAGGGAGCTGGGACTGTTTAGCCTGGAGAAGAGGAGGCTCAGGGGCGACCTTATTGCACTCTACAGGTACCTTAAAGGAGGCTGTAGGGAGGTGGGGGTTGGTCTGTTCTCCCAGGTGCCTGGTGACAGGACGAGGGGGAATGGGCTCAAGTTGTGCCAGGGGAGGTTTAGGTTGGATCTTAGGAAGAACTTCTTTACTGAAAGGGTTGTTAGTCACTGGAATAGGCTGCCCAGGGAAGTGGTTGAGTCACCATCCCTGGAGGTCTTTAAAAGACGTTTAGATGTAGAGCTTAGGGATATGGTTTGGTGGAGGACTTGTTAGCGTTAGGTCAGAGGTTGGACTCGGTGATCTTGGAGGTCTCTTCCAACCTAGACTATTCTGTGATTCTGTGACCACCCTGTCCCAGACAGGGGCTCCTTCTGCAAGCCATCTGTTTTGATGGTAATTTTGTAGGAGTGGCCCCTCTCATTGCTCATACCCCCTCAGACAAGTCTGCAGTGTATAAATTATATTTCCTGACTTACACTAATACCTCTGCACAAAAATGAGTGAAAATACAAGACAGAGTTGGCTTTTTTTTTTTTTTCAAAATGCAGAAGGGGCAAAGCGGCATCTGATGATGTGGAAAAGTTTTGTAATGGTCTGAGGATGGGAGATAACCAAACTCATTGAAATGTGACTCATTTTTTTAATGTTGCTCCTGTAAGATTGTTTGAAGTCTTGTGGGGGTTTCAGAACATGCTTAGGTGTAGCAAATGAGTGTACTTGTTATGTATGTGCAGCACTTGTTGAAAATAAGCCTTTTGTTTAAACTGCTGGGTAGTGGAGCCTTCAGCCTTCTCTGCTCGGCCAGGGGGAGAGAGCTGTGCAAAGAATGTAACAGCATGAGGCAGTGTTCCTGAGCGGGCATTTTTAAACTTCCCTGTTGTTACTTACCAAGGTGTGTTCTTAAAATGTGGTTTCCCTTTCAGAACCTCATAACAAGAAAATTAGATACCAGCTGCAAAGCCCCAGGGAATGGGGAAGGCATTTTTGGAGAAGGTGCTGTTCCAGCCTAAACGTGCTTCTGTGTTGTGTTTGCTTTGCCTATTTGTTTTAACTAAGTAAACTTATTTTCACAGAAATTACCCATGGTCCGCCAAGAAAACCTCTCAAAAGTACAGTCTTACGCAGCAGGTGAGCAAGAACTTGGCCAACCACCACCATTTCCAGAGCATTCCTGGCCACTTCCAGCGTAGCCCTGTCACAGCCTTTTCTTCCATCTCATTTCACTGCTGAAGGACTGTACTGGCTCTTATTCCGTGCTTGGAGTTCTTAATTTTTCTGGGTTTGAACTGCTTGTATTTTGACAAGTTGTTTCATGATCTGTTTTAAATAAACCCAATGGAAGTTTCTAAGTTCTATAAACATTCAGAGTGGCTTTTGAAATGCAATTTATTGTGATCTGTTTTTATAGTTAACTTTTATTATGTTTAGCACCAGTATTATCCTTTGAAATAAAAATAATCTTACAGAGTAGGTAACAAACAACTGGAGACTGCATATTGGATGTGAGGATGTAATATCTCAGTGATGGAATCTGGAAAATATGCTTTGAAGTGGGAAAAGCTTTTCTTAAAAGCTTGGTCCTATACCTTGACATTAAATCTCCTGCAGTGATTTTTGGGCTACCTTTGAATACCATTAAGGTTTTAAATCATACAAACAGCTTGTGGATGCTGTTTCCTGCACTTGGCACAGACAAAGTTATGTTTCAGTTTACAGTACACTGGGGAGCAGCTGTTGATTTCCCTGTTTTGGTTATGTCTTGTCTTGTTCTGTTGTTCTTTCCATCCTCCAAAAGTTTGCTGCCTGTCATTAATTTTCCTTGTTCCATTTGTTACTTCATGTAAAAATGGTTCATGAGCTTTGCACTCCAGTTTATAAACACTGTGCACTTGTTAGATGTGGCATTCCTTTTCTCTTTTGCTGTGTTATTATACTGGACCAGTCTTGCTTCAGAGTATCTTTTCCTGTCTTGTTTCCTTTAATCCCTAGGAGAAGTGTCAGGAACACACTGCAGGAGAGTTTCGGCAGTAAAGGCACTGCGAGTAGCAGGAAGGAAAGGAGCTGGTTAATATTCTGAGAAGAAAATCTCAGTGAGTAGCAGAAAGGGAAACCCAAGACCAGGTCACCCAGCCTCATCTCTGTCCTAGCCTCCCAACCTGTTTTTTTGCGCAGTCTGACTCTTGGCCTTCAGAAGGGATGGGCAGCAGGAAATCTCATGGCTTTAGTTGGAATTCAGGCTAGCTGCAACTTCTCACTCATCCCCCTTCCTCCATTAGTAGCCTTTCTGTAAGGGTTCCTCTCCTGTGCAGCTCTTCCCTTTCACTTACCTGCTTTTTGGGGTGCCCAGGACAATGTGACCTCACATTCGTTAAGCTACACTGTCCGACGGCAGCTGCTGGTCTCTGCTGCCTCCATCACCCTCCCTAAAAGAGTGTGGAAATGCCAAATTATTTGGAGGATTTGTAAAACAGAGGTCAATCATCTGCCAAATGCTCTTCCCAGGTGTGCTGACAGTGCCTGCATGGGCTTTGTGAGCCATTTAAGCATAAGAAGGTTTATGGGTAAACTTCAGAAAACAGATTGTCCATGGAGGAAGTGCTACTATATTTTTATTATACTGATCTGAATCTTTTATGACACTTTTGGCTAACATTAATTTAAAGAAATAAAATGTGGGTACAGTACCAATATTTTTCAGTGTTGAGCTTCATGTGTTTTATTCTGTAGCACCTTTCCAGTCCGGACTGGGGCAGGAGGAGGTGGCTTTAAAAGCGGCCAAAGTTTGTCACTGACCTAGATGTGCAGTGACTGAAGCACAGAGGATCGAAGTAATTTGTCCAAAGGATAAGCAGTGGAGCTTGGAACAGAGCCTGGTATTGCCTGACTACACTAACTCGTAGATAATGCTGCACCCATTAACGAAGTAATTGCTGTATTTTCATGCATAATTCATGTTGCATGGGGCAGGGAGTGTCTTGTTTCTGCTGGGTTGTACAGGCATATGTGGTTCATGTCCCATGTCCAGCGATAGGGCTTTGTGTTAATAACCGATCTTCTCCAGCTAGTAACATGTTCTTGATGCCAGTGTAGCCTAAGTGACTTTGCTGCTGCGGTCACAGGCTGCTGGGATGGTGCTGGTCTGCCTCGACTGGTGATCAATGGTCGCAGGTGATCAGCAGCAACACAACAGAGTGGGAAGAGCACTGACAATGCTGTGCCTGCTGAAGTGCTCCTGTGAGGCTTTCAGGGGTCCGTGCTAGCTGCCTTGGTTTTATGTATCTCCGAGACTATTATGAAGTGATGCACAGCAGTTAATCTTATATTAGTTTTCTCTCAAAGCAAGCATTCTGTTGCCAGTTCGGCCATGCTGAGAAAATGAAATGGTTCTGAACAGGCAGCACCCTGTCAGGACAGGAGGGTGATGGTGTCCGTGCGTGTGCTCTGCCTACGGTCAGCCTCCCTGTGCTTGAGGACCGCAGGCAGAAGCAGGCACCTCCCTGCATGTGTTTTGTGGTCCGTGAATTCCATGTGAATGAACGCTGCCACAGAGTGGCTCTGCACTGTGTAAAGGTTTTAGGCTTTTGTGACTGATTTCATTCCTTGACACTGCAGCTGAGATTCATGCATGCTGAACTGTAAAGATACTGTAAGGGGAGAGAGATTGCATATTACTTGTTCATGGAAGAACATGTTTGTGACTGGAGTACAGCCAAGGGCTGTTTATGATTTTTGCTGTAGTACAATCCAGCAACGTGAGTCTGGAGGAGACTGTTCTGTGCAAGCAGCGTGTCAGCACTGTGATGTATGTTGTACAATTAAAAAAATAATAACACGCATCAATGTATTGCACTATAACAACAGCAGCTAGAAAATGATGAATCTAAAATTAAACTACTTTATATATATATATATATATTCAGCTGTCCTCTCCACAGGTAGCTAACCTTTCCCTCCTTTTGTGCTTTAAGGTAATTGTAAATAAGTATAAATAATTGTAAATAAGAAATTATGTCCTGAAACATGAAACGATAGTGGAAGCTGGAAACAGTTTACCTTTGGTTTAAGAGTATGTCTAGTACTATGCTGGCTGCATCCTCTGCAAAACAGGTCTGGATGGCACAAATAGGTTATATTTAGCAGTTGGTGGCACCGAGTGAGGTTTTTCTTGTCAGTTAAAAAGGACAGCAATGTGCTGCAAAGTGTCAAATGGCATCGTGGGGCTGTGCCATTATTGCCACTCAATGACTCCATACCCAGTGTGTTCATATTGCAAGCAAAAAGATGGCTTTCCTGGCTGCCAACTTTGCTGACTCCATCTGGGATCTAAAATTCAAGCTGTGTCTTTCCTGGCTCTGTCACTAATAATAAAGGTTCTTCATTTGGAACTTAGTTAAACAAAATTGATGCTGATGCATGAGTCGAAAGGGAAACGAGCTCCCTTTCCCTGAGACGTGTGGGCTGGGAGCACTAACAAGTAGGAGCATAATCATTTTAATCTATAAGGTCATCAGACAATTGAATACACACCAGATTTGTGGAGGAAACAGAAGATATTTTAGCATAACAACATGTTGATCACACTGCTTTTTAACAAATGCTAGAAAGCTGATTGAATTCGGTCAGTTAGCCTGTGTTAGGCTCCAGCTTCCAGGTCAGCCTGGTACAGCTCAGTACTTGTAGTTAGGGAGCTTTTCTACAAATCTGGGGAAATTGCATTTGGTATAACATATGGTATAATCTTTATCCTTGCTGGAAGTGAAGTCTGACTACTCAGTCAATGAATTGCCACATTTTTATCAGTGAAATGGATGTGGAGCTGTGACATACACTTCTGCGTGATGTAACCTCTAATGTCTTCGGCAAATACTGGCATTAGCAGCCTGCTCCTCTCCATTTACATCTCCTCCAGAAAATCATTACCAGCTGAGATTATACTAACACTTTGTGCCGTGTAGGTGTTTCCTCCTCTGATGCTATTGAGCTGTCACTGAATAAAATGCCTAATGTTCTCATTTTCCTCGGAGGAGACGCAGAACAGAGCTGGTGCTGTTTCTCGCCGTGCAGAGCGGGGTGTGAGAGGCGCAAGGCGCTGTGTTGTGAGCTGGAGGGACATGCTGTGCAGGATTGTTTGCTCCACACCGCCTCCTGCGGTTCACTTTTCCTAAACTCGTGGGGGAGGAATATATTGGCTAAATTGTACTTGTAGGCATAATATTACAGTGCTTGGAAGGATGGAGGCAAGTGGTGCTTAACTTCAAACATGCAAAGCATGTGTTGGCAAAGGGCTCTGTTTTCAGCTCCTTGCTCCTCGTGAGCCCATGGTCGCTGCGTGGTTGGTTTGTGGGAAGGGTTGGGATTAGCGCCCAGGGGTGCAGCAGAGCCGGCCGGAGGGCTGCTTGCCTCCTGTTCGAGTTCAATGGGAAATCTATTCTTGCAGGGCTCTCTGGGATCCCTGTCACGCCAACCCACTCCCACTTGCATCTTTTTAGTATTCATGGAAACCTCCCTTTCCTAACCCCTGCTTCCAATAACCAGCCAAAATGAGCAGTCAGGCAAAAACATGTGGGGAGCTGTGAGCAGCCTTGAGGATGGGTTTTCTGTGGCCCCAGGTGACTTTTCTCACTGCTTTTTTTTTTTTTTTTTTTTTTTTTTCTTGTATTCCCCCCCATCTCTTCCCTCTATTGGCAGTAAAACACCTCTAAGTCCCATAGAGAAGTGTTGTTTGGGCACTGCTGATGACAGTGAGGTATTTCTTCTACAGTTTGGGTTAGGCTTGAAGTCGCTCAAGCCCAGAGCCTTATCGGTGTGTAACACTCCTGGGTTACAGAAGGAGATCATACTGAAACAGCAGGTAAGGCTTTGATGTCTGAGTCTCAGAAAATAGAAGCTTAAGTATTTTTCCTTTCCTATAGTGAGAAACACCTTTTCCTGAAGTGTGGACTTACTACATCACTTTAATTCATATTTTAAAACATTTCCTTTAAGAGAATCACTTGGAAGCTTGGAGTCCCTCTCTGATGGGTTGAGTTTCTGCCAGCCTACATTTGTCTCCTCTCGCTAATAGCATTATTACCTTACCTTTAGAGCCTGCATTTATGAAAGATAATGATAACCCTTTTAGCTTCTGCCACATTATGGTACAAATACTTAACTCTGAGTGAACACCGATGCTTTAAATTTTAATTCTCCTTTTCCAAAGAACAAGGAGTAAGCACATCTTTGTTAGAAAAATAAGTGATTTAAACCTATAACCAGGGAACAACAACTGTTACTGAAAAAAAAAAAAAAAAAAAAAAAAAAAAAAATTATAAATCCCGGGGGAAAACTTTTTTAAAAAACAGGCACACCACCTTCCACCCCCCCAGATCTGCCAAATTACCAGACTGAATTTCCTCACGAGCAGGCTTTAGAGGGCTGCTTGCTTGGCTGTCTGCTCTAGGATTATGAGAGAGCATCTCCCTTATCGTTTTGCACATGCTGTACCATCTGTCCTAAATCTCCTTTTATAGGGTTATGGATTCCAAATGACATTTCTTTCTTAGGAGATAACAGGGATGTCTGAAGAACCCTGCTAGTAGGTATGGCTGTAGTGCTATTTATGTCACACAGGGTTTTTTTTCTCTCCTCATCCCACAGCCACAATGAACTCTGGTGAACCATGCTGGTTCTCTGCACCCAGACAATGAGAAAACAGTTCACCCGTAGTCCCTGGGAAATACAGGGAAAATTGCCCTGTTCTATTTCATGTTGCGCTTGAAGCAGGCAAAGATGAAATATTACTGAATTCAGACGTTACAAGGACACAGGATATGCCTTTAATCTTTTATTGTACATTATAAAATGTTTATTGCTCTGTCTGTATCAGAGGTGCTGACCTCTCCCTCTTGGTGATGGAGGAGTACGTTCTGGCAAAGGATCCTCTGAAGAGACCTTTGGGGTTGGCCTGCCTTCTGGAACTGGCACAAGCGAAGCCCTTGCTTGTTCACAATCGTGCCTGCAGGCAGACTGCCTAGGGCCTTTCTCCCAGATCAACTAGTTTTGGAAAGGCTGGTGTCAGTGGAAGTGGAGAGATGGCTGACCTCGGTCACCGCCAGCCTGTTTCTTTGCAGGGACTTTTAAACCAGGCTTATCTGAGTGCCTCCTGCATTCAGATGAGATTTAAGTAAAGAATCTCTTTTTCCGTAAAGAGATTTAAACCCTTCTCAGGCCAACCTGTCTGGGTTTTGATGGGACAAATAGGATCTTGCCTCATCCCCTAGTGCATATGGAGTGGTCTTGTGGAGTAGTTAAATAAATACAGATACCCCATGGCACACTACAAAGAATAATTTTTTTCGTGTGATGGACTTGCATCTGTCAGCTTCCAGAGCACCAGCAATCCCAGGGATCCTGTCAGCTGTGAACATTAAGCACTTAATAAGAGAGAGGAGAACCCCAACCCCTTTCCCATTCATCACCATCCTTTTCGTGGAGGACTGACTCCAGCAGATACCCGGCATTACAGCGTCACAGAAAATAGTGCAGACGGGACGTGTAAGGAGAACCAGACCTTCCCACAGGAACCCTATGAAAAGAAGCCATTTAAGAACTTAAGCCCTCAGAAACAGGTCCCTTAGGCAAGAGCCTTTTGCAATAAATGGCTATTGCCCCTGGAGACCTTGCATAGCAACCGGTATCATGATTTTTTTTTTTTTTTTTTTTTTTTTTTTTTGCTGACTGGCTATTTTTTTATGGACTGTTTATTACACTGTTGGTGGACTCAGGCCCAGCTGAAAATACCATGGAGAAAATGTTTGAAATTATCCTGGAAGCTGAAGAGGGGCTTCTGGTGTCCCCTCATACTGGTCTGTGCCAAAGTGTTTGGAGTGCCCCGAGTATCCGCAATGACGAACACCAGCGTGAGACAGGAGACACAGAAATACTGGAGTCATGTGCTGCAGCCTAACTGGAGAACAACCAGGGAAGTTCTCGCAGTAGGAATGGAAACTGGGCTATGACTTTTTTGTTTGTTTTAAAAACACACCTGTAAGACGTGTTACATGATACATATCAATGGAACAAAGCAAGCCGAGAGCACGCAGCAGCCAAAATCTGGTTGCTACTCGTGTCTGCGATGATCTTTCTTTCCTTCTTGCTCGGAGAGGAGTGACAGTGACTGATGCCTGAGCTCACATTGATACTGTCAAGATGTAGTGACAGTGAGACAAAATAAAGATACATCAAAATCTTGTACATTTCCAAGGACGAGGAGGTTGTTCCAGAAGACGGAGTGTGAAGGTGGAGAGGGGTGTGTGAGAAGTTGCTCCAGCCCAGGTGATTCATGAGTCCAGTGCAGGATCACCGGCAGCAGCTGTCTCACTGATGCTTTTCCATCTCAATTGTTTGTTCAGGTTTCAGATTATTTTTTTTTTCATGATTTTTCTTACTGGCCAGATGTTTTGCAGAACACAGACAAGGAAGGAGGTGTATGCCATCAAGTGACAATCGCTGGGTCTCCTTCCAAATTGCTCCAACATTATTTCACCTCCCCAGTCATCAAGGCTCAGAGGCAGAAAGTGAGAGTGAGAAATGGAGTCCGTCTTTCAGATGGCAGGCTGTCACGCTTCGATGATATTCACTGAGGGCTTGTTTTTTGGAAACTGGGGGAGAAGAGACAAATGAAGAAAGGACGTATTAGGAGTAACCCGTGAGGAAAATACCATCAGAGATCTCTGCAGTGTGCTGGTGAATTTTGCTTTTGTAAAAGTCCTAATTCCCATCCCCTGAGGGTAAGGAAAAAGGGCAAGCAGTGAGCATGAATTAGTGACTGTTTCAAATCATAAGTAAATGCAAAGTGGTGGGGATGTGCCAGAACACTAGTTGTGAATAGAAACAAAGGAAAGTCAAATTTAATGGAATAAGTTGGTATAAATTATAGGCTTGAGTCTCCTTACACTATAAATACAGCATGCCTTTAACATCACATGTATTACCAGCCATGCTCCTGCTGATCAATTTTTCAGTTAATTGCGAGACTAATATCCCCTTTACCGCTTGCTACCTAACTGCTGCTCTGGGGGTAAGGAACCAAGCAGCTCAGGGACTGCAGCATTGCTCAGCATGTTTTTCTTCTAGTGATGCTCAGATATTTCAAAAATATGGACTGAAATCCAGTTTACTGATGCACATGGGCTGACCCAGGGGTGGGAGTGAAATGCTGGCCTCCCGACACATCTGAGGTGCTCAGATGCTGAAGGAGCCATGGTGCTGGCATGCGTGGAGGTGAAGGAGTGCTGCCCTTCTGCATCCCCACTGGAGGAAGGAGGCTGGACCAGGGATGTTTAACAGCAGCTGCTTTTGGGGGAAATTTAGCTGAGTCCCAGCTGGAAGGTGATTGCCTGCCGTGCCCCCGCCCCATGTGCCAGCATCGGCTCACCTTGCTGCGAAGAAGCCCGCCGCCCTGGTGCTCGGGAGTGCTGTTCTCCGAGGCGCTCTTGACTTTCTCCTTGCTGTTATTTGGCTCATTATCTTTGATGATATCGTACTGTCTGCAAAACAGGGCGATCACCCCTAACAGGAAAAAGCATTAGTGATCACACAAATGAGCTCAGCCCCTGGAGCCTGCAGAAATCAGAAATCCCTTGCTTGCCAGCTAGCTTTGTGCCTCCTGGTAGAGATCTCGGCAGCAATCACAATTGTTCCTAAGGATCATTTTCTAACACAGCTAGTTGGCCCTCTGGCTGTTTCCTTCTCAGTGCCAATTCCATGCTAAACTAGTTAGATGGAAGGACAGAAGATTAATTATATTCCAATTTCCTTGTCATTAAATGGGACAAGTGTTTTAAGCCCTACATTTGGATAGCGATTAACACCGACTGTGTGGTTAAATGATATCTTTGCTTTGCAAACACAGGAGCTCCTGGAACTTCTGGTGAGTGGAAATATGCCTTATGATCTTTCTCCTCTGAGGTGAAGAGAAGGAGCTGGAGCTGGCAGACGAGGCAGGTACTGTACCCACTTGCTTACGATGTAAGCCAGGGTCTCCTGAGCAGCAGGACAACATCTGCAAATATGCAACAGTGACGGCAGCAAAAGCTGCTGCTGGAAATTTCCTCCCACACACACAAGCACACACACAAAAAAAGGAGGGGCAGCAATGACAAATAATAAGATTGAGAATGTCTTTCTTGGAAGCTTTTATATGACATTTTGACCAAATGACTTCTCTGCCTGGAAATTCCAAACACAGGGGTAAAGAAGACCTGAGCAGATGCTGCTTCTCTGTAACTGAAAAATATTTTAGCTCCCCTCACAGCAGAACATATGTAGAGCTTTTGCCAGATATCACAAACTGCTTCCTAAAGCGAGGTGGTGTTATGGCAGCTGCCCCCAGGTGTTACTGATGAACACGGTGGTCCGAATTCTTTCTGCGTATGTGAACAAATGGCTGATCCTAGGAGAATAGGCTAACATCTGGCATAGTCACACCTTCTGTGCTTTCTGATTGTAAAACTGAGGCACAGAGAGCACGAGTCTCTTCTCTGAGCTCAGAGCCCTGGACACAAACCACTTCCAGTTTGCATTTGCTAAAATATTGTAATGTGTTCAGGCTATGGCCAGGGTAAGAGCTGGAAAGAGTTGTTTATATATTGAGATTTGCTAAAGAACCCACAAGAGTAAGAAGAGATCTTTCCCACACCCACTTCCCTTCATAAATGTAAGTCATCTGTCTAGAGGGGAAATTGTGGCATTAGCAAGTTCTTCATTCAGATGCTGATCGGAGTTTTAGATTATGTTATGGCAGGAGATGAATCCGTTGTTCAGTCACTTCATGTAATTATTCATGATTGTTTTTACTGTCAGGACATTTAAATTGGAATGCGCAAAGAAAAAGCTTGATTTAAATGCTGGAAAGACCATGGGCTAGAGATTTTTGTTAACCTTGACTTAGGTTTTCATTTGGTTATCATCATTAGCAAGAATTGCTTTACAATGCATGGTAACCTCAGGTCTTTCCAGGGCAAAAAAAAAAAAAAAAAATATTTTAGTGGATCTGATTCTGTCACCTGGATTCACTTGAAAGAAACCTTGCAGAACTGCATTAGAGGACACCTAATACCTCCATCCCCCTGTTTTGGCAGCTCTCGGGTCAGTCTTCCTATTCACATTTCTCCATGGAGGTGCTCTCAGCTCTGCAGAAGTTAGTAGAAGTGGGCCAAATCCTTTGGTGAAGTAAACCAGTGCAACCCATACGGGCTTGGGATTGCTGCAGTTTACAGCAGCGAAGGTGGCAAGCCACCGTGAACTTCACACAGCACGACCTAACCCCAGGGGAGCTGCGAGCTGATCTCAGCCCCTCAGTGCTGCCACAGTCGGTTTCTCTTCCAGCCGAGGAGAATTCTCCGTGCATCTCTTTGCATCTCTTGTGTGTGGAAATCTGGTTGGACTGGGACAAGGGGACTAGAGGCAGAGTGGCAAAGGTTGTCTTTTATGGATCGCAGATTTACCACAGTGCCAATTTCCCTGCCTGGCAATTTCCTTGGGTCACCTGAACCATTTCCCCTGGGCAGCCTGCTCTGTGACTCGCAGGAAGAAGATGTTGTTTCATTCATGCCTTGCGCTGCAGCAGGAGCAGCAGCTGACAGTCAGCCAGGGGAGGCTGGGGCTTGAAATAGAAGACAAGCACACAAACTTTATTTCCCATTAACTTGCGCATGTAATATCCAAACTGAACAAGCTGAAGAGCTGCCTGCAGCCACTTCAGATGTGCTAAGCTGGTGGGGTAGGACTCAGGAATTTTCCTCTCCATTTGCTAGTTTAAAACATAGGAGTGAGATCTGTCCTAGATACAATTTGATATAAGGTCAATGGAAACATAGTCCCAAACTCATGTTGGAAAGAGCTTATGCAGTTTTTCCCTCATTTGGTTAATATGCTTCTGCTAATGCTCCTCCTCTTCCTATTAAATACTATTCTTTGTATTTTAACAATGGATTTTGTGAGTATCTGGGTTTATTGGTGTTTTGATATTTGGAGCTATTTGTTCTTTCAATACTACTACCATGGTTTGAATTGTTTTTGCAGTGGGTTTTGGTATATATATAGTGGGTGTTGAGAGCAAGTCTCTTGATGTCTGATGTGTGTTTGAACTTTGGCAGAACTCTTATGGGAATTTCTGCTTTGCATGAGAGCTGGAGTCATATAATAAGCCAGTTAATTACAGTGACCTGTGTCATTTGAAGGGCTCGAGGCATCCTGGCGGATGGCTGAGGACATTATCATCAGTGCTTTCTGGAAAAATTGAACTTACAGGATTAGCCATGCTGAATTAGACAATTGGTTCATCAAGTCCATTATCTACTTCCTGCTGCACCAGATCAGAGCACTGATTCACCTGCTTTTGGCACTGCCTGGCTCCTGATGCTGCAGAGGGAACTGAAGTGCTCTTACAGCTGAATATGCACTGCTCTTCATGGGAGGAAGGGTTTCTTTTCAGGTCTTACACGATTACACATGCAAACCAAGCAAGCCACAAGCCCTAGGGATATTACACGCTTTTGACAGAGAGATTGAACTGACCTGCCCACATAAACAACACCACAACAATGATGAGAATTTCCCCTGCTCGCAGCTGTTGGTTTTTCTTCGCCATCTCCTTCATTGTCACCTCATCTGCACAAGGGGAAAGAGAGATGGTGAAACCTAACCGTGCGGCTCAGCTGGGCTGCAGACACCAGTTCAGCAGTGCCCTTTGCTCAAATCATCAGCGCACCAGGATCAGAGCTGGCAGAGCAGGAGTCCTCGCCCGCCAGACCCGCGACCAGCACGAGCTGTGCCTTGAGCCTGCAGGGCACCGAGCTCTGCGGCCGCTGCCCCGTGCCTGTCCCTGGCAGCCTGCAGGGGATGGGGCAGGGGGGAGAGGTAGGACAGGGCCAGCGGGCAGCTCCCATGGAGGAGCAGCCGTGGGGTAAGGCCACACAGGGTCTGGCCCTGCTGCGATTCACGCTGCTGGCTCTGGTTTCTGCTAGCACCGTCTGTGCCTGTCAAAACACCTTGCATGCTTCAGCAGCTCCTCTCCCGGCTCGGGAGTGGGGAGCCTGGCATGAGATTTTTCACCGGAGCCATGGGATTCAGAAATGAGCGGAGCCTTCTCTCAGGGCATAATGCGCCTCCTCGCCTTCAAAGCACTAAGAAGATTACAGTTCAAGCCTCTGGGGAGGGAAGCAGTGCTCCGCTTAGTGCTTTTGGATGAACAGCAATTCGGTATTTACAGACACCAAATCATTTTAGCAGGAAGAGTCAAGAACTCACAACTTCCTAAGAACCATGGCCAAAAGCCCTGCGACAGGCCGAGTCCTCGGCTGAGTCCCCTTGATATCCCAGACCCCTGAGCTCCCCAGCCCTTGCTGTAGCAGAGATTCTACCTGCCAGAAAACCTTCCACATCTGGTTTGGCTTAAGAGGAGCAAGTGAAGGAGCCTCCAGGTAGGAAGCTGGAGACATCCATCACCCACGGAGATATTCAAAGCCCAAGTGGACATGACCCTGGACCACCTGCTCTAGCTGACCCTGCTTGAGCAAGGGGTGGGAGTACATGATCTCAAGAGGGTCCATCCAACCTCAACTATTCTGCAATTTGGCAAAAACCTTTGAAATGTAAGAAAATAGGGAGTCTGTGAGTATTTTTTTCCCCTGCTCTCCTGGAACTGAAGCACAAGGGGTTCAGCAGCTCCCTCTGAGTGCCCTGTGAGGACAGCTGTGCTGTGCCCAGTGCCACCCAGGGGTCTGGTTCCACAGGAGAGCATAGGCTGCTCAGGAATTTCCCCTGGCATTTCCCACTTGCCAGGATGCTGGACACACTGCTCCCAAGCTGGAAACCTTCTCACTTTGCCTGTTAAACCTCACCTGAAATGGGAGGAAAGAACAGCCAGCCATTGGCAGCAATGGCTGCTCACCTTTCTGCAATACTTTGCAGGGGCCAGGTAACCTCATCTTGATCTCAGATGTACTCAGTGCGTGTCCAGTACTGAGGTGTAATTGTACTCAGGAGTACATTTATATTGCAGTCCCACTGTGATAACAGCCTGAGCCAGCACCACCGGGCTGGGCACAGCTCAGAAAACAGCACAACCTCAGCACCTCCTTGTCTGCTGGGTACCCTTGGGGCATCTCTCTTGTACAGGGGCTCAGCCCTGCGTGTGTTTAACCCAGCTGTCCTCATTGCCCAGGATACTGCTGGCCTCCCTGCAGAGCCCTGCGCTGCCTGGGCTTCCCAGGGACCACACAGGAACTCACCCACACTTGCCTTTATTTTTAGAGGCTAGTTTCTCAGCTTCCCTGGGGGTCTTGAAGAGGACTGGCTCACTGGCAGGGCTCTGGCCTTGGATGCTGATGGACTGGACATGCACAATGTACTCAGTGTCCTCCTCTAGGTCCCAGAGGGCACAGGAGCGGGTGGTGGTGTTCACCTCCTGGATGAAGCGCAGCATCCGCACGTCCTTCTTCTGGAAGCCGAGAGAGGAGAGCACAGAGTGGCGGAGAGGCCTCCTGTGTGCGCTGCTGGCGTCTAAGACCACTGCTTCCTGCCCTGCCCACCATGGACGCGGAGACAGTCGGACCCTTTCCTCTCTGCAGCTACCAAAACATGGAGCACTGCTGCAAAGAGGATGGGAAAGAAGTTCCCTCCCAGACCACAAGGGACAGGACAAGAAAGAATGGGCTTAAACTGCAGCAAGGGAATTTGGAAACAGAGGGGACCTGGGGTGAAGATGAGCATGACCGAAACTGGGTAACCATAGGCACTCTACCTGCTGGGATATTGCAAATCCAATGACAACTTCATCTTCCAGAACATCCCAAGTCACAACAGCGGAGTTGGCTTTCAGGTGTTTGACCGTGACATTTACTGGAGCCGATGGGCTGTCTGCAAGGAGGGAGAGCAGAGCCTTTACAGGGGCAGTTGCAGCTGCAGGCAGGAGACAGAGCAAGGGCAAGGAGGGGAGTGGGAAAGGGCTGCTCGGGGACAGTAAAACGAAACGTAAGATGTAGCCGGGGTCCGAGGCATGAGAAACAGAGCTGCAAGTGACCTTCCTGTTGGTGGCTCTGGGTATGGGACCTGGAAATGGCAGATATTCCATGTCTTAATTACCAGTGAGGTCCTAGAGATCTCTGCTGAGAGTACGAGTTACGTTATACCTGTGAAACATCCACCCCTTGGAAACAATTTGACAGCACAGCAGACTATTGATTAGCTCACTCGTCTCCCCGGCCATGTTCCATGTTTTCTCTGGTGTGTCCTATTACAGCCTGACAGTGACAGCTGGGAGGAAATGCAAAATCTATCTTAGAAGTATGAAAACTGGATGCTTTGATGAGCACTCTGGGGGTTTGAAAGTCAGTGGTAGTAAACGGGAGTGATTCTTTTTTTTTTTTTTTTTTTTTTTTTCTGTTAGTCTGACAGAATTTTTTTATACACATTTTGTATTTTTATACGTAGCTGCTGGATGCTCCCTCAGATGGCCAGAGGACATTCAACAGCCGTCTGCTCCCAGCTAACAGGACAGAACGTGCTGCACCAGCCACCAATGGACCAGGGTAATGTGAAAAGGCCAGGCCATGAAAGCAGTAGCTTGAGGCTCCAAATTTGGTGTTTTTTTGAGCACAGCTGGGTTTCCAGCAGCAGGGTCAGTCTGTGCAGCTGCCAGCTTTGCCAAGGGAGCTGGGCTTGGCTGTAGCTGCTGGGCTCCTGCCCTTGGTGGGACCTCGTCCCAAGGGGGCTGCACATCATGAAGCCCTTTGCTTCTGTGGGAGAAGGTTCTGCCTCATAAGCTTGGCACCATCCTTCCCGTGCTGTGCAGCAGGTTGCACCACTGTTCCCTCCTCTGGTAACACTGAATTCCTAATCACCAGATTGTGCCCCAAACCAAAGGTGGTAAATGCTAACCAGAGTTAAGAGTAAATGCTCACGAGATTGCAAGGAATCTGAGTACCCCCAAGGGGTCAGCAGGGTGAGAATGGGTCATTTGTTCTGACTCGCATCAAATAATACTTCTGTTGCTTTTTAACCATTGCACAATGCTGCCCTTCTGGGGCTGGGGCTGAGGCCAGCAGTAAAAGAAGGACGCACGTGTGCACGTCTCCAGTAACACTTGTCGGATTTACAGTCAGTCCCAGCCGCCTGAATGTGGCTGAAAATATTCTAGCTGGAGTGTCAGTGTCTCCGAACAACTGACTTCACTCCTGGTGAATGTTCCCGGGGAACAGAGAAAATACCGGGAGCACAGAATTCCTCAGCTGAAGGCTGGTGCTGTTCTACACCTAGCAGAGCAATGACCTTATTCCTTCTTTCCTCCCCAAACAGCAGTGGTGCCAGCTTTCAGGGCTCCCCGTCCTGCCAGACCCACGTCCACCAGGCCTGTTAGCGGGACCCTCAAGTCTGTACGAGCCATTCAGACCCAAACTGATCGTGGGGAGTCCTTCAGCAAGCAAAAAGTTCATTGGAAGGAGCATGGTCAGGTTCACAAGAATTTGAGACCTCAGGAGGAAGAGCAGCAAGCAGTGTGGTCTTCAGGATTTCATGGAGGGAAGCATCCTTCCTTTCTGGAGCACACGATCAAGGACATATCAGCCCAGAGCATTATCATCTCAGGGCATGGCCTTCCTGAAATGGGGCAGCAGGGTCCCCACAAGCCCTCAGAGAAGGGAAATATTCCAGCATTGCCCACTGCAGGGCCAAGGAGACGCTGGGCGGGGAGCTGCGAGCACCAGCCCCTTCTGGAGGCGGCTGCCTGCTGTGACCCAGGGAAGGGACGTGGGGCTGCAGTTCCTCACCTTCCCCGACACCAAGCCCACGTGCTGTCCAGAGGAGGGTCTAATTTTAGTAAGGGGCAGTCAGCAGACGGGAATGCGCACCGGGAAGGTCTGTGAGTCATGCCTGGTGAATTTGATAGAACATATGGAGGACATGGCGGAGCGGGGAGACAAAACAGCCCCCAGCTGCAGCCAGGCACTGCGCCCGTCTCACAGGGCAGCTGTGCGGTCAGATCCCAGCATGGTTGTCTCTCCTGGATATTTTTAGGAGAAGCTACCACTAATTTACCCAGCGCGGGCTGAGGAGGCCTTTGAAAAGAGATGAATTGGCCTCACAGGAACAGAGAGCAGAGTATCGGGGAAAAAGCTTCAGGCTGGGAAAGGGGAAGAAAAAGCGCACCGCCCTCGGTGCCTGAGTGCCCTTTGAGGTTTGTGACCTTGAGGAAGGCACAGCATAAAAAAAAAAAAAGTCATCAGAGTTTCCTGATGACGTAAAACACGGGTGAGTTGGGAAGATGTTGCAGAGCTGGAGGAGAGGAGCAAACGACATCCCTGGGAGCTGGAGGGAGGCTGGAAGGCAGAGGGGATGCGCTTGGTGAAGCTGCAGCCCAGTGCTTGGAGCCCACAAAGCAGGACTCTGAGTGCAGGCAGGGGAGAAATCAGCTGGTGTGCATGGTCAAGAGCACTCCAGAAAGCCTCCTTCATAATACTACCTTGGTGAGATGGTGTAGTTAAAGTCAGAGATAACACAGTAACATCTAGGACAGATCTGAGCATTCCTTTCCTTCACTACTACAGATTAGGAGGAGCTACACATAAATCAGCGGTGTCAAATCAGTATAAAAGCGATATGAAAAGAGAACTAAGCAACAGAAATACAAAGCCAGGAAAATGAGTTCCCTGCTCCCAGAGCTGAGTGAATAATTTGCGACCAAAATTTTAATCCGTGAGGATGCTTTTCTCCCTGCTCCCGGGAGATGCATGATGAGATCATGACTTTCTAAAATCTAATCATTGTTCCAAGATATTCCACACCACTTTTGGCTGCCTGGGCCAGTTGCGGCTCTTTGTAGTGCCAGCCCGGCTGAGCTCAGTAATTTCTGTTTCCCAGCTGGCTGCAGAGGGTCAGCCTCTCTAGCAGGGCCGTGAGGTGCCAAATCCAAACGTCTGGCTCCTTTCAGACTCATCTGCAGCTCCTGGAAACTTTGCTCTGTGCCTGCAGCAGCCAGGGGAGCTGCTGGTGACCTGGGGAGCAGGCACGGGGTGGGATGTCCCCAGGGCCAACTCCTTCCCTGCTGTGGGTGAGATAGCAAGGAACACGCTGTGCATTAAACCAACCCTTCCTCCTGCACGATTACTCCAGAGACACTGCTGGCAGCACAGCCCCCGTCTGGTCTGTAAGGAACCCGTACTGTGAAGGATTCCTGGTTTAGCAGTTCAGCTTTACCCCAGCTCGGGGGCTGCAGTGCCTGCTGGAGCAAATCACACCTTGCAGGCTGGCGGAGGATCTGTTTGGCCAAATTTAAGCGAGAGCTGTGTGCGTGGATGGAAAGATGCTCTCATTTTCATGTCGGCAAAACTCAGAGCCCCCTGTTTAGGAAGGAACTGATCAATTAAGATAAAATCATGAGGATTTTAATAGGGAATGGCTACTTCAAAACTGATTATGCTTAAACCATGTCTTGTTTCTTTCTCACCCTCATCAGGCGAGTTGCAGTCCCGCACCTCCCAGGGCTGTCGCAGCCCGGTGCTCCTGCCCACCCTGGGCCTTTTGGCAAGAGTGGGTCAGAGCTGCCTCCACGCAGCGAGCAGGAGTGAGCAGCAAAGATTGCTCTTAATCCCCTCTTAATGCTGAGAACTCCTTCTAGCCTCTCATTAAACGCTCTGCTGATTATTAATGGACTTTTATTTAAGAGAGAGAGGGAAAAAAAACGACAACGCTTTACAGCTTTGGGCTGATTCCTTCCTGGCTTTTCATTGTCAGCACAGAAGCTGCTGGCACAAGGAGCAGAGAACCACCCACCTGCCCCGTATGGTGACTTCGCCACCGCAGCTGTAGCATGGGGAAGGGTGGGGAGGTTTGTCCCCATCCCACTGCTGCTGCCCCCTGCTCCTGGCTGTGCTGCCATGGGCCCTCTCCTTACTGTGGTGTCTTTCCTGTGAAACCACTCAATTCTCTCAGTTTGCAGGCTCTGCCATGAGCTCCTATGGTGGGGCTGGGGGTGGCAGCCAGCTTACTGCCTTTGGCCATGCCAGCTGCTGGAGGAGCCATCTGCACAGAGGAAAAGGGAGACGGTGTTAATGTCACACCCCTGGGGGTCACCTCTGCTCGCTGAGTTACGTGATCAAGCTCTAGGTCTGGTATTAAGGCATCTCCACAGCCAAGGAGCCCGGCCTCCCCCACATCTGCTTCTTCTGAATTCATCTGCCTTGGCTGGAGTGGCCACATGAGAATGCCTGGAGTAAAAAGCAGCTGCTTCCTACGTGGGCAAGGCTATGCTATGGTCATGGCATTTTTCTAATTCACTTAGCGCCTCTTCCCCAAGCAGCTCCTTTACTGTTGCAAAAGGCTCAACCTAGTCGGAGCCCCTGGGCCGGGGTGCAGCAGTCAGAGCATCCACAGAGGCTCTGGAGCTGCTCGAGCAGAGCTGCCCGGCTGGACCTGGTCCCCAGCTGCACCTGCATGCTGTGTGCCCTCTCCTGCAGGACGCAGGCTGGCTGTACGTCCCGGCAGCTCTTTGCTCCAGCACCACAACCTTTCCCAATGACATGGGCGATGGAAGGATGCAGCCTGCCAGGGGAAGGAGCATCGGTACGGTCCCACGTGCCACTCTCCGCAAAGTGCCGCTGCCTGCCGGCTGCGTGGGGGAGCCAAAAGGCTGCCTTTTCTGCCTTCCCGAGCCTTTCTCTGCTCTCCCAGCATGGCTCTCTTCAGTGGATGTGATTGCTTGTCAGCTTTATGGGGTATGTAGGAAGGCTGGCGCGCCGTTCAGCTTCCCTGAGTGTTTTAATGAAGAGAGCCTGCAGGGGAGTGGGAGGGAGCAGGGCGCACCGCTGCTCTCCCGCACCCGCTCGCATGGAAGCGGGGCTGTTTGCTGAGCGCTGCCAGTTCCAAAGACCAGAAAAGACCAACCGGTGGCTCTTCAGGCTGGGAAAGAGGCAATTATTTCCTGCTGACCGCCCACTCCTTGTACTAATGGGATACTAATAGGCCAGCCCCCGCTTGCCCCTGAGGCTCTGTCCCCGATTCCCCGCTGCCCGAGCACGCAGGTGCAAACACTGCTGGGGTGGATGGAGCCCCCCGGAGAGCAAGGCACTGCTCGCTGTGTCCAGCCCAGCCATCAATAATTCCTTGGGGCAGGAGTAAAGGGGAAGAGGTATCAGCAGAGCTGGTCCTCAGCTGGGGTTGGAGCAGCCTTGTGCCATCACTGCTCTGGAGAATTCCCCATGCTGCCAAACCTCCAACTGCGTCCCGAAGACAGTCAGGATTTGTCCAGGTCTCGCCAATGCCCCGACTTTGGTTTTAACGCTGCCAACCCAGAGCTGAGTCATTGTCGAGGCATGTTTTATCAAGGGCCCAAACGTCCAGGCAGGACTGGGCACCACGGTCTTTTACAGCCCCTCAGCCCACAGCCGTGCACTGCCAGGGAGGCACAAGAGCGATGTCGGCAGCAGCGATGGAGAGCAGGCGCTGGAGCTCAGTGCCCAGAGCTCTGCGGGGAGCTCTCTGCCTGGTCCCAGCCCAGCTCCGCTCCTGTACACAGCACTTGGATTTTTACTGCACACATAAAGATTTGCGTACTTCAGTGCTCGATGCATTTGTGCTTTTAACTGAATTATGCCTGAGTTAGGCCTTAATTTGGGCTCTGGGTACTTTATAAAACAGGAGGGGGTTAATTAACAATAAATGCCACATGGATGAGGCCACACTCAGCACCAGTACACGGGCACAGCTCCATGAAGGCTGCTTTTGGATCCTGCCACAGCGCCTGTGCATGGCTAATGTGTGCGAGCTCGTCCCGCTCCGTCTTCATGCACATCCCCAGCAGGAGACAGCATTTGGAGGAGGGAAGCACAACCTCGGCTGCTTCGCACAGCAGTGTCCCTGCTGGGAGGCTGACACCGAGGTTAGAAACCTCCATATTTCAATTAAATCTCTCCTACGCTGAATGCAGAAATCAATAAAGTGCTTACGCCTTCCCTCAGCTGGCCAGGAATCTCCGTGGCCGTGGTGAGACAGGAAGGGGCAGGCATGGGCTGCTCGGGCATCTGCAAACTGCTGCCGGAGCCGTCCCCGCCTGCTCGCGCGTGCTGTGTGCTGCTCCCGTTGTGATCACGCACGTGAGGCTGCTGGACCGTGGTCACCTCGGCTCCCGGCTGGAGGAGAAGGGCAGCGAGTCCCACGGGGACAGGGGGACCAGCCTGGTGTTGCCTCCCCCTGCTGCTTGATGGGGGGACGGGGGGATGGAGACCCGGCCTCTGCAGAGGGAGCCTCATCTGCAGGGCAGCTCAAGGTGCGCAGGAGAGGCCAGGAGAGCATGGAGGTGCTTCGGGGCTGGGCAGCAACCAGAACCCAGCCTGATGCCTTTGGGGCCCTTTTGGAGAGCGGAGGTGGACAAGGTGCTACCAGGCTGCTTGACCTGGAGGCTGCAGGGAAGGCTGAGGGCTGGATGGGGCCCAGAGCTGTGCTGGAGGGCAAAGTCTCATGCAGCCTGGCTGGTGTTATCTTTCACCTCCATCCCACACAAATAAATCTGACCCGAGCTGCCTGGTGTGCAGGTTCAATTGCAGGGATGCTGTTTGCCCTGGGAAGCTGCAGGGGCTGAGGACCATTTTGAGGTCTTTCACCACCGCTGCACAGTGTTCTGCTGCTCCTACAGCCCCTAACAGCCACCTGGTCCGGCACAGCTCACCTCCCACTTCCATTGCTCTGTGGTATGGGGAGCACAGCCCTGCATGATGGGCAGAGGGGGCCAGCCCCCCTCCCAGAGCAAGCACAACTGCAGAATGAGCTGTGCTTCAGACCTGCTGAGCAGCCCCAGGGATTTCTCAGTGGCAGCCACAGGAGTAAGCTGGAGAGGTTCAGAAGTGCCACCGCTGAGGGCTGTCAGAACGCTCTGGGTGGAGGCTTCCTCAGCTGCCTCCTCATGGTCCTGCCTCCCCTGCTGCTCACCTTGGCATCACCTTGCAAGAAGCAGCCCCGGGTGGCCAAATGCCCCTTCCAGAGCAGGGCCCAGTGAGGGCTGGGTCCGAGTTCTGCTTCTTGCCAGCCCTCACTGCGGCTTGGCAGAGGAATTTGTGCCATTCCCCCCGGGCCTTTCCTGGGACAGCAGCTTTAACCCTACAGGATGCATTATTTTAAGCCTGCTTGTAGGAGCTCTGGGTGCAAAGGGGAGCAGAGCTGAGGCTGCAGCCACGCTGCACCCCACAGAACCCTGCCGCCCCCCGCCAGCCCCTGCTTCCTCTCCAAGAGCTTTTCCGATGGCTTTTGGCTTGCTCGCCTCAGCGGCCTCGTGGCCACGTGGCTGGCAGTGCCGGGGACGCAGTGCTGGTGGTGATGCTGCCACCACCTCTGTGTGACCTTGGGACGATCGTGCTGTGCCCGCCTTCCTCTTGTTCCCCCCTGGAAACCAGGAGCGGCACCAGCCCCAGCCCAGCGCCTCCACCAGCCCCTGCAGAGCCGACAGCAAGAACGGGAGGCAGCGGGGTCACGGGGCACAGCACCAAGGTCACGCAGCTTCGTCTGAACCAAAGACCACCGGGGCTCCTGCGGCCCCACCGCATGCTGCAGGCACACACTGGGGCCACGCTGCATCCTTACGGGGCTGCCGGCCCCTGAAAGCACAAAGGCTCCCCACAGCCTGTGAACGCTGCCTGCAAGACAAGCAGCAGGCGGTGATGGGCAGGGACACAGCTCCATGTTTACTCTCAGTCACCGGCTGAGGTGATTTGAGGATAAGGAAGAGCAGGGGAAGTGTCCTAGTTTACAGGAAACAGGGAAGGCCATTACAATTGCAGATGTGTTGTTTTCCCCCTTGCTCCCTTCTTTTAGGGATGTTTCATGAATCTCCCCACGTCTGCCCCTCGTGAAACGGCCACTCCAGGGTGCCGACGTCCAGCCAAGGATGTGTGCATCGAACCTGAAGGTGTTTGGGGGTTCCTGCAGCCCCAGCACAGGCAGGACATGGGCGAGTGTAACTCCTACAGCTACCGGGGCTGGCTGGGGGCAGGAATTTCCACTCCCCGGAGCTTTGCATCGTCAACAGTCACCCACAGCCTCCTGGAATGTGAGATATTCTGGCAATCAGCGTTTTGCAAATCAAAGCAGCTGTTCCACCAGCATCCTGCAGCCAGACCGCCTGTGCTCGGGAGGGAGAGGGCCCTGTCTGCGCGCACAGAGCCAGGCGGGCACCTGGCTGGGGCTGGTGCTGCGTGGCGAGGTGAGGGCTTGAGGGGAGCACCAACAGCACTGCCGAGATGTGGCACCTGCACAGGGCACTTGGGCAAGGGCTCAGCCTGGCCAGAGCAGGGAGCTGAGCAGCTCCTGGTTGTGTCAGGATTAGGATGAGCTCCCGGGGACATTCGTCTTCCCAAAAGACCCCCCCTTAGAGGACCCGGCCAGCTGGCAGGGGCCTGCTTCCATGTCACCAGGATGTGCCATGCCCCATGGGGAGGTGGGTCCCGTGGGGCTGCTGGAGGGGGATTGCTGGGGCCACCAGCCCACGCGTAGGCAGTGCACGGCTACCTTCACCCCCTCGGCTCCAGCTCAGCCCCTTGGTATGAGCTGCAGGGGCAGGGGCAGGACAGGGGCAGGGGCAGGGGCAGGGGCAGGGGGCTCCTGCTGCTCCCCCCGCACTGCCTTTTTCACGCCCCGTGCCCCCGAGCCGCCCTCCCCAGGGCCGGGGCACCGGAGGCAACCGTGGGACAGGGGCTCCCTGCCCTCCCCGGCCCCTCCGCCGCTGCCCACCAACTCCTTCCCGGAGCGCCCCGGGGCTCCCCAGCCCCCTGCCCGCCCCCGCCGCGCCCCGGAGCTCTCCGGGCCCTTCCGCCCCGTTCCCCCGGAGCTCTCCCCCTGCGCCCCCCGGGCCCGGCGGCCCCCTACCTGCCTCCACCGGGCGCAGGCCGGCGTAGCTGAAGCAGAGCAGGAGCGCGGCGCCGGTGCAGCCCAGGAAGGGCTCCATCCCCCGCGCCCGCCGCGCCGCGCCGGGCCG